>NC_052619.1:74489168-74572912 GCF_016545825.1 Eucalyptus grandis
TTTCCACTTATTGAAATATTATGGGTAAAAATAAAGATTCGTCAAATGATGTTGGTCGTTTCATGTTATTTGCCTATTGTTGAAATGTTTATAAAAGGGTTTTGTTTGAGAAAATCCAAATGATGAAAGACATAATGGAAAGAGGGTGGAAAAATGGAGAAAATTGACGAATAGGTGTGAAAGGGGAGATAGCACGTGGAATACATGCACCGCACGCATCCCATGCGCCCCCACACATGCACTAATGGTCGAGCGCGTGGGAACCATGCACCCCACGCTGCAGCAAGAATGACAGGTGCATGCATTATACTCGCCCACGCAACTGTCAAGGCTCGTGCCAGGCACGTGCACTGCACGAGCATGTTGCTCTCCACTCAGTATTACGATTCTACCCTTCACATTAAGTTCATGAGCATGATGGTGCATCATTGTCTTCAATCTTGCATTCACGAAGTGCCCGCCATTTCTCACGCGACAATCTGTCCATTAAATTAGGGACATATGCATAATCAAAAGCAAACCATCATCATCGCTCAGGCCTTGATGAAGGTGGCCATGGCCTCCTTTGCTCGAGGTCGGTGAGGCTGCCTTTGCTCGTGGCTAGCAAGGCCATCCTTGCCATAGATATGGGGGAAGCCGCATTGCTTGTGACCCTTGTCGACAGCTAATGAGCCTCGCCGACGACTGTGGGGAAAAAACAAGAAGGAAGGAAGGAAGAAGAGAAAAAATAAAAGGAAAAAATAAAACTAAAAAGAAAATAAAATAAACACATTAAAAATATATACATTAAAAATTATTTATGTCAGCATCGACTAGTCAATATAGGTTAAATTGATTGATTTGACACATTTATAAAAGATTTATAACTGAATTAACAAAAAAAAATGATTGAATTAACATAATTGTAATAGATTTAAGACTTTTTTTCATAATTCTCTCTTATATACATGGATCTTTCTTTGGAAGCTTTTGCAATGGGCAATTTATTTTGAGAATTTCTCTCAAATAGTGGACAACGCCAGCAAATTGTTATATTAGCTTATGAAACATACTCTTAATTGGAAACTTTAAAACCAAATAAAGTTTG
This sequence comes from Eucalyptus grandis, assembly GCF_016545825.1. Taxonomy (NCBI): domain Eukaryota; kingdom Viridiplantae; phylum Streptophyta; class Magnoliopsida; order Myrtales; family Myrtaceae; genus Eucalyptus; species Eucalyptus grandis. The sequence goes on from NC_052619.1 coordinate 74,490,256, forward strand.
AAAAAGTTCAAAAGCAAAAGAAATGCATTAGTTAGGATAATAAATAAAGTGAAGTACCAGGTCCACTGCCCCAGGAAGCGACCGGTTTGCAGTCGAATTTTGTTGGATCACTCATGCTATAGCTACCCTTGTTTTGGAAGTACTTGAGAACGTAGAAAAAGACCCTCCCGAAGACTAAATATTTTCTTTTGACAAAAAAAAAAGACTAAATATTTTATAAGAGAAAATCACCACGAGAAATGAAAATGTCATATTGAAATGGACAAACTGAAGTAATTTATTATTTACTTTCCAAATCAATCAATTTCTCCCTCATAGTGGGAGTATTCGAACAAGTTTTCTAAATAAATCAAACTTCATTTCCCTCAAAAGAACGCAATGATGTGCCTATAATCAACTAACAATTGCATATTGAAGGGATAATATAATCAAAGAAACAAGTCAAAGCACGTGATGATACCCTAGAATTTGGATTCATACCAATAATGCTATTAGGCAATTATTATATTTCCCTTTCCCACTTCCTAATTTATTTATTGAGCTAATCAAATCCTCACATGGGAATGCCTAGAAAAGAAGATTCCCCATCTTTTTTCTTGGTCGAAGGGAAATTTTATTTCATTACTCAAAAGAGTTCAAAGGGCCCATGAAGGGGGCATCCAAATATAGTAAAGTTCAAAGAGTTTGGGTCTTCGCAGCCCAATCAGCAACCGAATTAGACATCCTGCGGCAATGGGCTAACAAAACCTGTGGGTGGGCCGATGGAGCTTCAAACCATCCTTGATAAGTAGACGCTCTTCCCAGTTGAAGTAATCTACTTCCCGACTTGTCAAAACACTGACCAAATCAAACCTTTCTGAGTTAAGATAGATCGGGTTGAACTGGACATGGCTATTGGAGATGAAAGTGAGAGCTTCCAATACCGCTAGGGTTTTCACTTGTGCCGTGGACAAAGCCTTGACTGATTTTGTGAAAAGGGACGAGACAATGGGTGCGGTCGCGGCAGATACATGTAATAGCTCCGTCTACCGAGACTTTGACAAAGTAGCCATCCACGTTGATTTTTAGGGCTCCTTCCGGTGGGTTCCAAAGCTGATTTCCGTCCTTGCTTTCAATTTTTGGCTATTCCGTTTTCCAAGCTTCGCGATTCCTATCCTCTGTTCTAATAAAAAGTACTAAAGGAGAAGATTCCTTTACACTGCTAAGAGGGTAATGTCATTTCTTTGACCTCTTCTCATGTCTTCTTTCAAGTCTAGGAGTCAGCAACAATTGAATGAAATGAATAAAACCACATCAAGTGATCTCTCTCTCTCTCTATAACAAATGAGACCACTAACGATGGGACCATCTTGGGCCATTGGAAGATCCGGTTGGGTTGGTATAGCCGGTCTTGCATCATCCAATGGTTGTTGTTACATCTAATCCGACCCATGGATCATGGTCCCATTTGAAACGGCTAGGGCTACTTATGAAGTTCTATGTCAGCCCAAATTGGGGAAAAGCAAGACCAACTATCCGATTTCTTACTTATGGACTATTTATTTGTTGGCCCAAGTCAAGCCTGTCTGCTCATGTTGGGCCAAACCCGGCTCACAAGGGAATGGCCCATAAGAGGAAGAGGGCAATTTTAAGTGGAAATAACTGTTGTATAAATATAAAAAATGAGGAATATTGGAAAATAAAATGAAACAATACGTTCTTTTTCTCTTTTTGACAATAGTGTATTCCCTCTCGAAGAACGGAACTCTAGGGCATCGATTAATTCCTCTGAGACTGTAACAAGAAATCTATGGCAAACAATGTATGTCCGTCTTTGTGATATGCCTCTTGATTGGTGTTACATGTAGCCTCAGACCCATTTCCACGTTTGTTTTCAATATTCGATCGTTCGAGTATCGATTCGTTTTTTGGGAATCTGTTTCCATCATTAGTATGGGAGCAATGTTGTTCATGTTTCCTAATCATCGTTGTCATAGTTTATACTTTGTTTTCTAGCCAAAATTTGAGAATCGTCGCCAACGGACGTTCGAAGGTAGAAATCCCAATTCTCGTGTACTATTCAACCCTCTCTTTTTGATTTTCTATGAGTCAAAATTTATTTTTGATAGTGCAGGGTCATAGTTCTTGTCGAGAGGAGAAAAATGAAAGGTGGCACGCCACCAACGTCCTCCAGACGCACTCCCACATGCAGCCAGAAAGCACAGGGATAGTCAATGCCTGCAATGCACATGTCGAAGAAGTTCCCCAAAAGCGTGCGCCGCATGCATGCGATAACCGCACCCGTGTGCATGGCATGCACACGGCAACCGCTAGCACGTGCGTGGCACACGCCTATGTGAAATTGCCTTTTTGTCTCTACATTCTTTGTATTATTACGGTTTTGCCCCCATTAGTTGTTTTTACAATTATGCCCTTGTTTTTCATTGATATTATTGTTTTGCCCCTCACCGACCTGGCTGAATCGTTGACTCAACCTGAATGACCTGTTGACCCAACCCAGTCATCTGTTGACCCTCGTTAACCATTGACTTCCATTGACCAACGTTGACCATTGACCCAAAAAAATTTGCTTTTCAATTGTATTCACTATGGATTTTGTGTAATCCATTTTGTTCTACATTTGTTGTAAGAAGAATGATGTGTTTTGTACGCACGCATATATTCCTAAGAATAGATAAACAGAAGGCAAGACTTGAAGGGCTAATAGCAGAATTAGCTAATGATCAATGGAATGACGGTGATATAGTGTCACATGTGGTCAAAATCAACTAGATGATACAACAAATCATCTGGAATGGTTACCTTATGCCGGATTTTTAGAAGGTACCAGCCTTAATTAACACTCTTCCATCAGAATGTTAACGTGGTCTCGAATTATAAGAAGCTTGCCTATGAAAAGTGTTAGATTGCCTATGAGAAGTCAACGTGGTCTCAGATTATAAGAATCTTGCATTGGCTTTTGTGAGAGAATATTATAGGATTAAGGTAACGAAAACTTCAACCCTTGGGTTGAATGTAATCTGGCATAAAAAAAAAAAAAATGCACCTTGAAGGAGCAATAAGGGATCTCTATCAATCCGTTCGTGGTTGCCCAATGTGCCTTAAAAATTCTTGGAGAAATTTTCTAAGAAATTAGAAGAGTCTTTCCTTATTTATGAGATAGATGAGTATCTTTGAATTTATTTATTTAGTATTTTCTTAGATTGGCTTGAGATATTTTACGTGTATATATTTCTTTCCATGTTGATGTTAATATCTTTCTACTAAACATATTACTTCGTGTAAATGACATGCTTAGTTAATAGAAGTTCAATGTTATTTATTATTGTAAATTATTATGTTAATTTACAATTATTTGTGGGAAGTTAAAGAAAGCTTTAGTGACTTTTGTGAACTTATTTTTGCATAAATGATTATATTAATGATAATTTTAATTTATGATTTTAGATGATGATTGGAAATAATAATGATCTTTTGATTCTGAAACCATATTAGAAATTATTTATAAATATGATTAATTTATGCAAAATAGATGCATAAATGTTAGGTATTAATAATTCGTACAAATATGTTTGATATGTTTAGAAATAATAGCTTCAGCTTTTAATGACATAATAGTTGAACTAGACAAAGGAGAGATATTGAATGGTGAGAATTATGAGATATTGAAAATGAAAATTCAATATGTGCAAGAAAAGTAAGAAGTATTAGAAGCTCTTAACCAAGTTATGGAAGAACTTGAGAATGTTGTGCGGTACCTTGAGCTGGCAAAGGACCGCCTCCCCACTATCAAGCCGGAAACAGATATTTATTATACTGGTTCTAGCTCATAAAGGGCCTCGAGTTCCAAGGCAAGTGTCTTGATTTGTTTAAAAGGTGAAAAGGAAAAGGAGCGAGCTCTTTGAAAGAAAGAAAAAAAAAACCCAAGAGTTAGTGAGGAAAACGTTCTCATGTGAAAAGAATGTCAAGGGTAAAGTGTTATAATTGTGGCAATAATGATCACTATGCTCGCAACTATGGCAAGCCAAAGAATGTAAACACCTCCATATTCTTAAAAGCTTTGTTTATATATCTCACTCTGTATTTTTATCTGAATCTAATTATTTGTGGACTATAGACTCGAGAGCAATAGATTATGTAGCAAAGGATAGAAATGCCTTCATGGAGTTCCGATGAGTTCCAATTCGAACAAAATGGATCTATGTATGGATCAACTCTCGAGCTGAAGTAAAAGAGATTAGCATATGTCAATTAAAAATGCATGATGACTTTGTTTCTACATGATATACTATATGATCTAGAGATTCTTTGGAATTTAGTATCTATGTTAGTTTTGGTTAAACTTAGTTTTTATTTAAACTTCCATAATAATGGTATGAATTTGTATTTGGATACAAACTGCTATAGATGATTTTATTTTATTGGATGTTAACTATGTAATGTTAATATTTATTATTTTCTTTTTCACGTCTTATAATTTATATGATGATGATGTGAATGTTCGGCATGCTAGGTTTGGTCATATTGGCCAACAAAGAATGAATAGACTAGCCAAAGATGGTTTGTTGGGTAATATTAAAAAAATCGATTTGCCTGTATGTGAGTATTGCCTAGCAGGGAAAACAACAAGAAAACCATTTGGAAAATGTACAAAACTTGAATTTCCTTTGCATTTAATTCATTATAACATCTGTGATTCGATGAATATAAGAGCAAAGCATAGGGCTATTTATTTCATCACGTTTATAGATGATTATACTCGATTCGAATATGTCTATTTGATTTCTCATAAATTTGAAGAATTAAGTTGTTTCAAGAAGTTTATGAGTTTAGTAGAAAATCAATTAAATAAAAAAATGAAAGTATTGAGATTCAACCGAGGTCGAGAATATCTATCTGATGAATTCAAAAATTTATGTGATGAAAAAAGAATAAAAAAATAGTTGTATATTTCCTATACTCTTCAACAAAATGTTGTTGTGGAAAGGAGAAACAAAACCCTGCTAGAAATGCTTACGTCTTTGACGGCTCCTGCTAGCTTACCTATCACTTTTTGCGATGATACTTTGTTAACTGCTGCCTATATACTTAACATTGTGCCTTTCAAATCAGTTACTTCCACTCTATATGAGTTATGGATAGATAAAAAAACTTGACTTAAGTTTTCTTAAACCATAAGGTTGTATTACTTATACTTATGAATCTTCTCACAAGTATGAGAAATTTGGTCCTGGAGATAAGAATAGTATTATCGTAACATACTCATAATACTCGAAAGGGTATGTGTTTATAAGTGAGTAGGAAAGTATGAGTATAACTGAATTTGAATCATGAGATGCTACATTGTTAAAGAATTAATTTCCTAAGAAGGGTGAAATAGGCAAGGACTGCTTCCTATTTAAAATCTTGGATTAAGATAATGAACTTAATGGAGTTTGTCCAAGTGGGAGTAACGTGAGAAGTAAGGAATTAAATTCAACTCAGTCTCAATTACAACCATATGATAAATCAAAATCATCATTATATAATACGAATGTGAGCATAATGGAGAATAATGTGTAAAGTGTACAATTTCCTATCCAGCAAACAAGTTGCAAAAGTACTCCCCATCGACGTTTTGATATTGAAGGGGAAACTTTTATGGTCATTGACAAAATGAAAATGAGCCAAGAAATATAAATGAGGCTCTAAATTGCCATGATAAGGAAAAATGAATGCATGCAATGGAAGATGAAATCAAGTCAATGAAGTCAAATCATGTTTGGAAATTAGTTGGTCTTCCAAAAGGATGCAAAGCCATTGGGAGCAAGTGAGTTCTTAAAATAAAGTGTAAAGCTGATGACTCAATAGAGAGATATAAGACTCGCCTTATGGCGAATGGGTGTAATCAACAAGAATGAATTAATTATGAGGTAACATTTTCTCCTGTAGTGAGATTTACCTCAATTTGCCTTATTTGAAAATAAAGGCTATTATGGATCTCGAATTATATCAAATTGATGTAAAGATTATTTTTCTCAATGGAGAATTAGAAGAAGAAATTTATATGGAACAACTTGTTGTTTTCATTTCGAAAGGCCAAGATTAAAAGGGATGTTGACTTTGGAGATCAATATATGGCCTTAAGTAGTCATCGAGACAATGGTACATGTATTTTCATACTGCCGTAATATCATATGATTTTACAATGATTGATAAAGGTCATTGTGTATATATAAAAGGATCCAAAGATTAATTGATGACCATATCATTATATGTTAATGATATACTAATTGTCGGAAGTAACGTGGGGTTTGTTAATACTGTTAAGAGTTGGTTATCTTCCAATTTTGAGATGAAAGACATAGGTGAGGCTGCATATATTCTTAGAGTTAATATTTAAAGACATCATTGTCTCTTTTGCAGGAAACCTATATAAACAAGGTCCTTGAATGATTTCATCTGTAAGATTGCAAACCCATAAATATTCTTATTAGAAAAGGTGAAGGATTGAGGTGTAAATTGTGTCTAAAAACTCTACAAGAAAAAGCACAAATGCAACATATTTTATATGATAGTGTTGTTGGAAATTTAATGTATGCTATGTGTACAAAACCTAATATATGTTTTGCAGTTGGAATGATAAGTAAGTACCAATCCAATTTAGGTCAAGTATATTGGAAAGCCATCAAAAGAATACTAAGCTGAAGGGAACTACTGATCATTCACTGAGTTATTAAGGAAAGGATCTACGGCATGAAGGGTACTCAAATGCTAATTGGGAATGAGATTAGATGGAGGGAAATCTACCTCTGAATTTGTTTTTTTTTTACTGAATAATAGCGCCATATCTTGGAGTAGTAAGAAACAAACTTGTGTAGTCTTGTCCACGATGGAAATCGAGTTCATGGCATTATTAGTAGCAATACAATATAGTGTTTGACTTAAAAAGATTTTTGGATCATTTAGATGTTACTAAAGTTGTTGTAAATTCATTGATAGCCAAGCAGTGATAGCATATACCAAAGATCCGAACTATTATGACAAAATCAAACATATAGATACCAAGTATAATTTAGTCAAGAATATGGTTGCACTAAAAGACATGAACTTGCAATCCATATCTACACATATAATTACAGCAAATCCTATGATGAAGCCAATATATAGAGATGTGTTCTGTGGTAATGTAAAATCTCTAGAACTGCATAGAAGATGATGTACATAATATTGTAATTTCCTTAAGTATTCACATTTAATGAAGTTGTCTTTCATTATTAATGCCTATATTTTTATTTTTATTTTGACATTTATGCATCTTAGTACTTAGTGCATTATAAAATTAAGAAAGTATGTTGGACAAATAAGAAATCAGCCCACTCACACAAATAATTGCATTTATTTACTGTGTGATGAAAAGAGATAAGACGGTTTTTAAGCTTATTATCTTGGTGATAATCGAGAACTAAGCTTAAAATATAGATATTGCCTTAACTGAATGTTAAGATGGAGATATAATATTTACTATGTCTGAAAGTAAAATAACCAACATATTTTACTTTATTTGTCTTTGATACTGGATGTGAGTTTTGATGGATCCTTTGAAAGAGTAGAAACGAGAACTCAAGTTAGATATTAAGTATATTTGAACTATCACTTGTACGATATTGAAAGTGAAGACATACATTCCATAGAAAATGAGTTAATACAGTAATATGTATTTCATATTACGTATGCATGAGACGACTAATAAGAGTGGTAAAAGTTTTTTACGTATGCATGAGACGACTAATAAGAGTGGTAAAAGTTTTTATCTCAACTTTTATACCATGTGAGACTTTAAAGGAAAAAAGTTTCTCAATTGAGTATCCTCGCAACTCTTACTTATTTTCAAAATTTCCATTTAATATTTATTATTTTAGAATGTTGCAAATGATCATAAATTGATTCGATCTAATGAGATATTTCTAAAAAAGCAAGTTGAATTGAAATTAAGAGTTTCAAAGAAAGAGAAAGATCGAATTTGGAGAATCACATTCTAGTATTATATTCACTAGTCGACCAAGATAATCATAATTATGAATACAATATCGTAATTGAAAAGAAATCGAAAGAGATATAAATGTGATCGATCGATCTTGGATACTACATACTATATCTACTTGAAAACGCGATGTTCTTTTGAGCTGTTATATATTCCTAATAGATATATGGCAACAAACTTTCAAAGTATGCTAGTCAGGCAAATTATTTTCTAGTATGAATGTTGTATAGAGGTGAAGAAAGAGTTTTGTTCGGCCCACCAAATACAAGTGTAAGATGATGAGTTTTTATTTGTTGGGCCAAGGCCACCCATGTTGGGCCAAACCCAGCCTATAGGGGAAGGGCCCATAAAAGGAAAGTGGAAGTTATTTTTTTAAGAGAAAATAACTGCTGTATAAATATGAAAAAGGAGGAACGTTGGAAAATGGAATGAAACAGTATATTCTTTTTTCTCCTTTTGACAATAGTATATCCCCTCTCGAAGAACGGAACTTCAAGGCATGGATTAATTCCTCCGAGATTGCAATAAGTATTTAATCTGTCGCAAGTAAGATATATCCATTTTTGTGATATGCCTTTTAATCAGTGTTACATGTATCATTGGGCGCGTTTGTTTTCGATATTCGATCGTTCGAATATTGGTTCGTTTTTTAGAAATCCATTTCCATCACTTACCATGGAAAAAGAGGGAAAACTGGAGTCTTAAGTATGAATGGACGAGGCAAGGATAGAGTGAGGCCATAGAAAATAGCTAAAATGATAGCTTCTCTGTTCTATATATATCATCGATTCGTGCTTGGTGATTCTGTCCTTTGGCATGCTAGCCCTCGTAAAGTCACCCTCTTTCGAACACTCGCAATTCTTTCAAGGGGTCTTATGGACGAGTCTTCCTAATCCACTTGTCAATCTTATTTTAATAAGAAAATATTTTCATTTTCAATGCACCAATTATTTTTAACACGAGCAAGACGGGACATTAGAAATGACAAATTACAGTGCAATAGAAATGACAATCATTTTTAAAGTGCTTATAGCACTCAATAATAAAATACAACTTGGATTTTGTTTTGATTTTCGTGTGCGGTAACTCCCAACCTCTCGTATTGTCCACTCTCAAATTGGATCTCAACGCTGTTTTCAACATTGAAATCGGCATAATATTTTCAATGTTTCATGAACTCTTCATAATTTTCTAAAATATTTGATTTTTCTATGAATTTAAGATATTACGAGTTTATTGCAAAATTTGTTAGCGATGGAGTTGAGCTTTGTTTGCGATGACAAATTTGCCCATGTGTGATCACAACTTATAAGAAGCCATTAACGGAACGGTGCAGCTGCATTTTGGAATAAAGGAAAAAAGTGAATCAAAAAGAGGTTCTGGCTTTAATATTATGGAGAGATCGTCCAAGGGGCAGGTTCTTTCTCACCCACTGTCTTACTTGTTCTTTAAAATGCTGATGGGGCAGTGAGGCGTTTAGTGCCTTCATGCTCCTGATCTTCCTTAGACAACCATTTCCTGGAAAGTTTTACTTCTGTTGACACCTAAAATTTTGATTAGGTTATTAATTAGGCCTTAATTTATTTTATATTTCCTTTTCGGATAATAAACAAAACAAATAACAAAAACAACAAAAAAATAATAAATAAAAACAGAAAAAGAAAAAAACAAATGTAGCCCAGCCCTTTTTTTCTCGCACGGGCCCCCCACAGCTCGGCCCGCGTGACTCGGCCCGGCCCCCTCTTTCTCCTTTGTCTTCTTCCTCCCACCTTCTTCTTCCTCGTTCCTTCCTTCTCCGCCTCTGTAGTTCACACGCAACGATGACGACGTGCTCGAAGACAACCTACGGTCGAGGAAGGTAGGCCGACGTCGGCCGGAAGAGACAGGTCTCAGGCGCCATTATTGGTTGCCTTCAATGCCGAGCACGCCTTGTTGGAGGAGCTCGGATGGGACGCCGGTTCAACCGAGGAGGACCGTTCGGTGCACGAAGACCAGCGGTCGAAGCTTCGTTGACCAGCCGCCCCCTCGCCTATAAATAGCATGCCACAATCTCCGTCGAAGGACATGGCGAACTCGGAGATTTCCCTTGAGAGACCTCAGGGGAGATCAAAGAGTGAGTGCCCAAGAGAAATCGGGTCGCGAACTCAAACGACCTCCCTCTGAGAGACTTCGGGGGAGGCCGGCGGCAAGCAAGCCCGAGGAGGAGAGAGATCCAAGCGCGGGAAGCCGGAGGAGAAAGGTTAGATCCGGAGGAGAGGAAGCTGGAGAAGAGGAAGGATCGTTTGGGCGCCAGATCTGGAAAGGGGGAAACGTCTGTGAGATCAGCTCCCGTCGTCGTCATCATCTGCCCCCACACCATTGCCATTCGATCGCTGCCGCTCGTCGTCCACCCAGCTCCACCGCAGCCCCGACATCGTCACCTCAATCGAGCCCAGACGACAGCGCCTCAAGCTGTGCCGCCACTGTCGCCTTGACCAAACCTAAACGCCGTCGCTTCAAGCTGCGTCACCGCGCCGCGTCGACGCCGAGGATAGGTGACGACGAACCCTGCTCACGCCATCCTCGTCGTTGCTTCCCCTCTCGAGACCTAACCGCCGCCGTCCTCTATGTCGTTATCGTCATCGATGCAAGCCGTCGCCCCAACCCCTCCTTCAGCGTCGCGAATAGAGAGAGGGAGGAGGTGCCGCGAAGCAGGGTGGATCTAGGTCGAGCACGCGACCCGGTTCCCTTAGGGTTTGGCTTCAAAGTGGGTCGGGTTGTGTTGGGCTAGATTTTTAGTGGGCTAAAATTGGTTAGGGTTTTTTTTAAAAAGGGAAAAAATCCCGGGCCGGGCCCGCAACACTGGCCCGTCCGGGTTTCGAGTAGACGACTCAGGTCAGTCCCAACTCAGGAACCCAATCCAGGTCGTTTTTTTAATATATTAATATAATAATATAAAATAATATTTAAAAAAATCAAAAAATATTTTATTTTCCAAAAAATCAAAAACATCAAAAAAATAACATATTTTCCCAAAAAAGCCAAATAAGTCAGAAAAAGCCATAAAAATGATTTATATTTTAAGAAAAATAAAAAATCCAAAAATGCTTTTTATGAGAAAAAGACCCAAACAAATATTTTTCCTCCACAAATGCATGGAAAATCCCTCAAAAATCCAAAAAGCCTTAGGGTTTAAACAAGATTAGGTAGCGAAAGGGTATTAGTGATTAACTAGTGTAATCAAGTCCCTGATCCTAATTTCTCTGGTTGCACAGGAGCGAGTATTTCTCCCGATACTTCGCTTGGGTTTCTAATCGACCCACCCCAAATCAATTAGTGGCGACTTCGTTTTAAAACTAACTTACATGTAAAAAACTTGGATCATTAAGTCGTGAATTGGTGGACTTGGGAGAGTTCGGGCTAAAATAGACATTAGCCGAACCATTAGCCTCCACAAGGCACCCGCCTCTGATTGGGCACCGAGAAAATAGAGGTCGCGACGGCTTGGCGACTCCGCTAGGGATGATTTTTGAGGACTTAGGCCGTTTTATCTTGTTTAAGCACTTTACTGACTCATTTTTGTTCTTTTATGCAGGTCAGTAGCTTAGAGGTTTATTTTAATAAAATGTTTTGTGATTATAAATTGCTATGCATGCTTTACTGTTTTAGCACTACACATGGCACACACAACCCGGCCGCCGGACCTGGGCCGCCATAGGATATCTAGGATGGTGTTAAGAAAGATACAGCCTCGAACGCGAGACTGCGATGTAGAGGTTGCCTTTCTTTTCCCTGAATTTCTTTAAACCGAGGTTAAGAGGGTATGCTGCTAACGCGAGACTGCGACAGGCGGATACTTTTTTAATTTCAACAAACCTTCTTAATTAGAAATCGAGCCGCACGTCCCATGTGCATGTCTTTGTGCTTGCCATTTTTCTTTAAAAGCAAAGTAATTTCTTTACTCAGTCTTTTTTATTGGCCCATGGCAATTTATGGTAGGTTTTTCGAGTCCCAGTTTCTATGTGATGGGAGGAGACGATATCCAATTTATTCCCACCCCCAAAGTAGAACTCTTCAGATGGTGGGGACAATTGAACCAGTTTGTCCAAGAGCACGTGAAGGCCAAAGTCGGTCACCTCCTATCATTGTTCCAAATCTTTGTTCATCCTGAAGTCATGCAGGCCATGGCACATTTCTGGTGCCCGAGGACATCCACTTTTATGTTCGGTGAGTTCGAGCTAACCCCAACGCTGGAGGAATACAGCATCATCACTGGAAAGTCTCTTGAGAATTGGCTTGTTAGGCCACCAACAGGCATTGACCCGTTGCGTGGGTTAGTACGACTTTTAAGAACTAAAGTCCATATTGTAAGGCAAACTCTTGAAAACAACCATAATACATGTCCACTAGCATTTTTGATTGCCTGTTTTGAAAATCAACCCATGGCCCAAAAAAATGAAATTTTCCTTCTAGCCTTTTTTGGGTTCATCATTTTTCCCCATCAAAGAAACGCCATAAGTCCCTCAATGGCATGGGTGGTTGATCAGGTCTCAAGAGGGCAAAATTGCGTCAACATGATTTTAGCCGAAACATTCTTATCTCTTAATCGTTTTAAAGAAAACACGGAAAAAATCATGCGAGCTTCCCTGGAAATTTTGCAGGCCTGGTTCTTTTCTCACCTAAGCGAATTTCGATGCCTCGTGCAATCATCCGAAACAAATGATTTCGAAAATTCATTATAGAAATTTGTGATCCTAGAGCCACATATTCCCAACCAAAGCTGTTTTAACTGGATAAATTTCTTAAGAGACCCCTCTCCTGAGACATTCCAATGGTGTGCTGAAAAGAAAGCTCGCTTTGCTTACAGACGTAGCCATCCAATTCCGTTGCTCGGTCTCACCAGCGGCACCCCTTATTACCCATATAGGGTGGCCCAACAGTATCGAGCCCTTCAGGAGATCCCGCCGCTTTCCAGGGGGAAAATACATCGACTCCGTTTTACCCATCAAAGCCGTGACTACGCATTCGAGATTGCCATTATCGAGGAAACTTGGAGCAAGTGTCATCGCAAAAGAATCGTGGTTCCTGAAAGGCTTGAGCGACAGGAAAAAGCCCACCATGCCTCTGAGTCTTACATCAACAACCATCATATCCCGACAAAATTGAAGCCATTGGTCCCTCACCCAATCAGTGAGATCAGTCAGCACGAACAAGCAGAGCTTATACAAAGAGATTTGGGGATAGGTTGGATACATGTCTCACAGCTAGTCCAAGAAAGCAAGCATCTGCGCAAGAGCAAGACTCCCCGTCGCATATAAAATAGCAATCATGTGCCCCTTAGTATTAATATTGTGAAAGTTTTGTCCCATTGTTTAGGGACTTTTGTTTAAATTTCAAGTTTTAGGTGTCAGAAATTTGCGGTCTATAAAATCCTCTTTTGATAAATAAAAAATAGTTAGACCATTACCATGGGTCAATCTTTGTTTACTTTCATGCTCATTCATTGTTTTTGCGATACCATGTAATTATGAATCGCCGACTATCAGCCACCCGCGAATGGCCTCACGTGATAGCCCGATCAGAATGATGTACAAAATCACCTCGCCAACATTGAAGACGGCGTAGGACAGATGTCCATTGTCCTTCGACAACTCTCGAGGCAAATGGAATCCACTCAAGCCAAGCCCAACTCCGTAGCTGCTTTAAACACCGTCATGACACCTGTGAATTTGCTAGAGGACGACCAACAGAATAGACAGTTTGTAAAGATCATGAAAAAGCTAAGCTAGCTGCAAGGGCAAGATCCCATGGACTTGTCTAATTACGCCGGCATTAAGATCCCTGAAGAGCTCAAAGCACCTGGATGTGAAAGGTATGTTGACACCTCTCGCCCATAGACCTATTTGCAGGCCTACTTGGTCCGAAGGATGATTCAATCGTACCAATCAAACCTAACTGGCCCCGCCTTGCGGTGGTACATTGTCAGGAAGATTAGTCTCCTTAAAACCTGGGGGGAACTAACTCATGCTTTCCACCAAGAATATAATGTTGACATCAGCCCCGACATCGCCCTGCCCTACGAAGAATCGATGGTCGCGGAGCACGAGGAGCCGATAGTCACAGAGACAGGAGAAGAATATGTCAATGAAGCCTTGCATGATAAATGGACGACTGAGCAATATCCTATTGCTGAAAAGTTTCCCACTAGGAAAGGCAAGGAGCCTGCGTACGAGGTCAATGACACAGAGCCTGTTCAAGATCGGGGCACGGTAGGACAACTCCCCAAGCTTACTGCAAGAGCTAGGGTCCAAAGAATACTAACCCCTATCAACCTAGAGAGTGAAGCTCCACCATCTCTCACTCCTCATGACAAAGTCCAACTAGCAAAACGAAGGGCTTTACTCAAAAGGTCTAGACCAAGAGTCAAGAAAAGAAGGCCTAAGTAATTCGATTCAACATCTACCACTGAGTGTAGGCAAAATCTAATAGCCAATGGGCCATCGCGCCAAAACTTCGAGCATCCCCTAGGGTACAATCCTGAAGGCTACCAGTTCCTAGAGTACAACCCTGAAGGCTACCAGTCCCTAGGATACAATCCCAAGAGTTACCAATGTTATACAGATGAAATCGGCCATTCATCGTATGACTGTCTCCCATCCACACATAGGATCCAAAGCCCGTTAGAAGTGGAAACATTCATCTTTATCCGCCATGACTTGTCTCCCAATGAACTACTAAGCTTCTCACCTGACCATTAGGATAGCTTAAATGCCTCATCCTCGTTTGGTGATTTTAACCCGGAAGAAAACAATGGGATGATCTCGGTAGAATCCAGCTTTCCTGAAATAGCAGAATTCAACACTGCAATGAATATGCAATGGGAAAACCAGTGGCCTAACCAAGATGCACCAGGCCCTTCTTGCCCTAATAGGATCATGACCCCCGGAGAAATATGGATACCTAATCTCCACAAGTATAGTGGCACGACTTGCCCCGTGGCCCATTTGCAATATCTCCATGCTAAAATGAGTCAATACTACAGCCCAATGTCGTTCACAACCCAGGCCTTCCAAGAAAGTCTTACAGGATCTGCATTGCAATAGTTCGTCGCAGCAAATATCAGCCTCATGAGGGATTGGAATGAGCTGTCTTCCATATTCCTATATCAGTACCAGCACCAGATTGGAACTGAACTGTCTTGCGAGAACTTGGTTCACTTTAGAAGAAAACCAATGGAGGATTTTCGAGCATATGCAAGGAGGTGGGAAGCTTTTATGATCCAAACCTATCCTCAGCTAGCCGAAGAAGAAATGATAAAGCTGTTCATAGAAGCTTTACCCCGCAAACATCGCTGTTGGTTGCATGGGTTGCATTTCCATAGCTTCAATGAAGTGGTCCTCTCATGCGAATACTCCGAGTCTACTGGAGGCGAGGAACTCAAAGGCGCTTGATTTCAAAACCAGCACTATCAAAGTGCTCCTTTTCATATGAGTTTTCATGGGTGTTGCTTGTTTTTATAATTTCATGTTTCTTATCCTGTCTAGTGCTACTGTAGTATTTTCCATTATAGTAATCTAATGTACAGTTCTAATATTTTGTTTTGAAAGCATGAGGCGGTATCCCAAACCAACCCGGTGATGCTATCCAACCGTGAAAAGAAAATATCATCCAAGGAGAATACTGAGGGCTGGGCTTCCTCTAGCCCCTATTCAGACGATGACTTAGGGCGTAGAAACCTCACTTCGTGCTCTAGACGCATGCTCTCCCAAGAAGTGATTGCCATCAGAGAATTAGAGGTTTTGATTGCCCATCTCAGATTCCATAGAAGCTTGAAGTACATAACTTTGCTCAATGCTGTTATAGTCAAAGACAGAAGAAAAATTCTACAGAAGGAAGGCATTGAAGATAAATCGATAACCATCAATCATGCATACATGGCCATGAGTGAGGAAGGCCAATCGAAAGAATGTCAAACTGTGCCAAGACGAAAAGGTTGTCATCGACATTCAAATATCCCTAGGAGTCAGCAAATACAAACTTTGGAGAAGAGTAATTTGGTATTGTTTCCAATACTCCCCCCTCTTTAAATTCACTTTTGACATATTCCCCCTATTGGCAGGAAGCATTAGATTCAAGAGCCAAACTTGATGGTTAGGTTTGGCAAATCAATATTAGCCAAGCTAGTACGTGGAAATGACCCACATCGAATTCACCTGGCTTCGTGTAAAAGGACGTGTCATCCAGGAGCCACTTCAAGGAATAAGTGACCTAACAAAGCAAAAGACATAGGACTTCGTGTCCCACTTGCACTTCAGGTCCATCCAATCGTCTACAAACCAATGAAGGGTAATGTTGTATCGCTTCCAAGTTATTCGACTCTCGAAAGAGCTTATGACTAACACGATCCCTTTTATCTGTTGCAGGATCACTTGACCGTAAAAAAAAAAAAAAAACGGATAATAAGGAAAGACATGTCAAACTCTGATAAGCTCTCTTAAGCGAAATGACGTCCTGAGTAATCACCAAAGCAAAAGACAGAAAATCTTTAGGCCTCAACTCACATTTGATTTTGGCTAGACTAATTGATCTACTTGTACATCTTCTCTTCTGCAGGGGCAAAAACAGAGATGCCCGATCAGATTCTCAATCCTTGGCTGATCATTCATGTGTTATATCCCTAATCAATAGGGACAACTATTGACACCCATTTGCGAATAAAACCCTTTTGATGTTCAAAATTTAAAATATTTGGAAACACCATTATGTTAACTCTTAAAGTTGTCAATAGGGTCTTTTTTGAGTCAAAACCATTCACTTGTTTTGAAGAGTTCAAACTCCATCATATTCAAAATGTTGCATGTCGTTTCCATATGAATTCTACATGATGATTTTGTCTGTCTAAGTCACTAATTCCACTGAGGATTATTAAAATAGATAGCTAAGTGAAGAATACAAGATTGATTGAGCATGCTGGATGAGGTATGTCAGAATGATGAAAGGCAAGCCATATCCTACACACAGTCCCCCATCTATACACTTGTGAGATAAGTGTAGAAGATTTCATGACTGCAGGGTAAAGAGTTTTCTCGCGAATGGTATGATAACCAAAATAGTGAGAGGCATTTCATTGCTCACCCCTTTGAGCCCCATACACCGGTGAAGCTTCTCTCATATCCCCGTCAAGAACCACCCCACACTAGGGCAGATCGGAGGCGAAGCAACATCACAAGGTGAGAAGAGAGATATAAATTTTCTTGCTCGCACTTGCATCAATCTTCGGGTGTCCTTATTGCATATGAACACTCACGTTAATTTAAGTGCCCTAGAATGACGAAGAGCAATTCTTTCTCTATGCAGTTGTATTCATTGTACAACCCAATTGAGTCTGTAATTTCACCCTCACATGGAGGCAAAATAGAAGTTACTGCCATTTAAGCAGCATAGCCCAGAGCGCCTATTGAAGATGAAGACTCAAAAGTCTAATAACGGTGCTTCGATTGAACTTGCCTAGGCCGGTTCCTCTAACGACAAGAATGAAAAAACATGGGCATAAAAAAGCAGGGTACCTGGTAAAAGCAAGGTCAATGCCCATAAATGAAGAACTGGAATAAAAATAGGGGCATGAAAAAGCAGTGTGCCTGGTAAAAGCAAGACCAATGCCCCCAGTCAAAAATACAGCCAAGAAAATGTTGCTGTTGTGGTCCATAGAACCTCCATTTGACAGTGAGAAGAAAGACTTATGACAAATGCCAAGGCAATCACCAGCTCTCACCCTTTTACACATGAATCAAGCCTACATTGCATTCCATTGTAAAAGTCTCTTTAGACTAGGGGCACTTCAATTAACGTAGGATTTCATATGTCTATAAGCATCGCTCGAAGAAGTACGAGCAAGACTATTCTATCTTTTTTCGCAGGACTCTTGACTTGCAAACCCGGAGATGATTGTGCGGCACTTCGTTCATGAGCCTTGACCTCGACGGTCCCATTTGATGAGCTATTGACCAAGTCTTCATCGCAATTTCAACAAAGATCTCTCACATTGGTAAAGTCATACCACTTGCGAGAATACTCGGACCCCTGTCGACGTGATGACAGTGAAAAGCGTGATTCTTATAAATCCTGCATCAATGGTCATGATAGCCTTTTCCATGAGAGTGAGCGGAAAGTCCTTTTAGACTGAAAGTCCCTCATCTGGCATACTCAAGACATCTACATTCTAAATGAATGTTGTTTTTCAAAATCTTCCCCAGTGGAATTCGGATGATGCAAAACTGACAAAATTATCATGCATGAATCTAATTTGAACTCATGAATTTACAACCCATATAATCATGTGTGCATACTGGGCAAATAGTAGACATACTCTCAGAGATCAGAGATATTGCCAGGTAAGCATATCCCTATCCCCATTTGTCTTAAAGTACCTACCACTGTCCTAGTACTCTCTTCTTGTCACTCAACCTATTCGAGTCGTTCCCTAAGTTTGGGTGTTTGCAATTGTCTAAGTATCCCATTGTCTTTGAGTACCCACCACTTGCCGGGTACTCCCTCTTATCGACACTCGACCTATTCGAGTTGTCCCCACAGTATTGGTATTTGCGACTGTCTAGGTATCCCCCTGTTCTTGAGTGCCTACTGTTACTCATGTGCTCCCTCTGTTGACACTCGACCTATTCGAGTTGTCTTTAAAGTTTGGATGCTCGTGACTGTCCAAGTATCCTATTGTTATTGAATACCGGCCATCGTACGGATACTCCCTTTCCGTGACACTCGACCTGTTCGAGTTGTCCTCAAAATTGTATCATTGAATACTAGTAGCCGTTCAAGTATTCCATTGCATTGTGCGCCTGTGGTTACCCACGTATGCTTTCTTACACTTGGACCAGCCTGAGTGGTCCCAGATCATTCATTAAACACTTGTGTTCATCCAAGTATTCCAGTACTTTGTACACCTGCGGCTACCCAGGTGTTCCAGTCCTTTTGAGTGCTTGCGGCCTTCCAGGTAAGCCTTGTGCTACATTCAAGTTTATGTTGCTAGGAGATGGGAGACCTTCACGAATATGCGAGGCACGCCCTCGATATTCCCAATTACCAGGAGGTGAGAGACCTTCATGAATATCCAAGGTACGTCCTCGATATTCTAACTACCAGGAGGTGAGAGACCTTCACGAATATGTGAAACCCATCCTCGATATTTCCGCATACTAGGAGGTGAGAGACCTTCATGAATATCCAAGGTACGTCCTCGATATTCCAACTACTAGGAGGTGAGAGACCTTCACGAATATGCGAAGCCCATCCTCGATATTTCCACATACCAAGAGGTGAGAGACCTTCACGAATATCTCAGGTACGCCCTTGATTCTCCCTTCGATACTTGTGATCATCTAGATATCCTCCAAGAGTTTGTACTTGTGATCATCCAGGTATCCTCCAAGAGTTTGTATTTGTGATCATCCAGGTACCCCTTCGATACTTGTGATCATTCAGGTATCCTCCAAGAGTTTGTACTTGTGATCATCCAGGTACCCCTTCAATACTTGTGATCATCTAGGTATTCCCCAAGAATTTGTACTTGTGATCATCTAGGTACCCCTTCGATACTTGTGATCATCCAGGTATCCCCCAAGAGTTTGTACTTGTGATCATCCAAGTACCCCTTCAATACTTGTGATCATCCAGGTATCCTCCAAGAGTTTGTACTTGTGATCATCCAAGTACTATCTCCCAACAAGCAGATGCCTTGAGAAAGGTCGGCGCATCTCCCATCAAGGTGACCGAAGAAAGGTTTGGGTCCTAGACAAACTACTTATTGCTCTAACAGGCAACCGAAGAAAGGTTCGGATCCTAGAAAAGCAATTCCCCGTCAAGGCGACCGAAGAAAGGTTTGGGTCCTAAACAAACCAACTTATTGCTCTAACAGGCGACCGAAGAAAGGTTCAGGTCCTAGACAAACCACTTATTGTTTCAATAGGCGACCGAAGAATGGTTCGGGTCCTGGAAAAGCAATATCCTCATGCATCAGGTAAGATGACGCCTTGATACTTGCCAAAACTCGGGGTTCACACCCTATCTCACTCACTCCCGGTAAGTAATTACAGGTATCTTCTTATCTGTCTTAGTATGTGTAATGTTATATTGCTCATTTTCTACATAGGACACTAGGTCCTAAATAAGATATAATCTACTGCATATGAATAGACAGAATTTAGGTATCAGTTTGTCTTTGAATGCAACCTCTGCGAACTCACCTTCAAAGAGAGGCAGCTGTTGACACCTAAAATTTTGATTAGGTTATTACTTAGGCCTTAATTTATTTTATATTTC
This sequence comes from Eucalyptus grandis, assembly GCF_016545825.1. Classification (NCBI taxonomy): domain Eukaryota; kingdom Viridiplantae; phylum Streptophyta; class Magnoliopsida; order Myrtales; family Myrtaceae; genus Eucalyptus; species Eucalyptus grandis. Next base: position 74,510,588 of record NC_052619.1, read on the forward strand.
CTTTTTCGGATAATAAACAAAACAAATAACAAAAAAATAAATAAATAAAAAGAAAAAAAGAAAAAAAGAAATGCAGCCCTGCCCTTTTTTTCTCACACGGGCCCCCCATAGCTCGGCCCGCGTGACCCGGCCCGGCCCCCTCTTTCTCCTTTGTCTTCTTCCTCCCACCTTCTTCTTCCTCGTTCCTACCTTCTTTGCCTCTGTAGTTCACGCGCAACGACGATGACACGCTTGAAGACAACCTACGGCCGAGGAGGGTAGGCCGACGTCGGCCGAAAGAGACAAATCTCAGGCGCCATTATTGGTTGCCTTCAATGCCGAGCACGCCTTGTTGGAGGAGCTCGGATGGGACGCCGGTTCAGCCGAGGAGGACCGTTCGGTGTGCGAAGACCGGCGGTTGAAGCTTCGTCGACCGGTCGTCCCCTCACCTATAAATAGCATGCCACAATCTCCGTCGAAGGACACGGCGAACTCGGAGATTTCCCTTGAGAGACTTCAGGGGAGATCAAAGAGTGAGTGCGCGAGAGAAATCAGGTTGCGAGCTCAAACGACCTCCCTCCGAGAGACTTCGAGGGAGGCCGGCGGCAAGCAAGCCCGAGGAGGAGAGAGATCCAAGCGTGGGAAGCCGGAGGAGAAAGGTCAGATCCGGAGGAGAGGTCGGGTTGTGAAGCGAAGAAGGTCAGATCCGGAGGAGATGAAGCCGGAGAAGAGGAAGGATCGTTTAGGCGCCAGATCTGGAAAGGGGGAAACGTCTGCGAGATCAGCTCCTGTCGCCGTCATCATCTACCCCCACACCATCGCCATTCGATCGCTGCCGCTCGTCGTCCACCCAGCTCCATCGCAGCCCCGATATCGTCACCTCAATTGAGCCTAGATGACGGCGCCTCAAGCTGTGCCACCACTGTCGCCTTGACCAAACCCAGATGCCGTCGCTTCAAGCTGCGTCGCCGCGCCACGTCGACGCCGAGGACAGGTGACGACGAACCCTGCTCACACCATCCCCGTCGCTGCTTCCCCTCTCGAGACCTAACCGCCGCCGTCCTCTGCGTCGTTACCATCATCGATGCGAGCCGTCGCCCCAACCCCTCCTTCGGTGCCGCGAATAGAGAGAGGGAGGAGGTGCCGCGAAGCAGGGTGGATTCGGATCGGGTGCGCGACCCGGTTCCCTTAGGGTTTGGCTTCAAAGTGGGCCGGGTTGTGTTGGGCTAGATTTTTAGTGGGCTAAAATCGGTTAGGGTTTTTTTAAAAAAGAGAAAAAATCCCAACCCGGGAACTCGATCCGGGTCGTTTTTTTAAATATATTAATATAATAATATAAAAAATATTTTTAAAATAAAAAGATAAAAAAATATTTTATTTTCCAAAAAATCAAAAACATCTAAAAATATCATTTTTCCCAAAAAAGCCAAAAAAAAATTCCGAAATATCCATAAAAATGATTTATATTTTCAGAAAAACAAAAAATCCAAAAAATGCTTTTTATTAGAAAAAGACCCAAAAAAATATTTTTCCTCCACAAATGCATGGAAAATCCCTCAAAAATCCAAAAAGCCTTAGGGTTTAAACAATATTAGGTACCGAAAGGGCATTAGTGATTAACTAGTGTAATCAAGTTTTCGATCCTAATTTCTCTGGTTGTGCAGGAGCGAGTATTTCTCCCGATACTTTGCTTGGGTTTCTAATCGACCCATCCCAAATCAATTAGTGGCGACTCCATTTTAAAACTAACTTACATGTAAAAAACTTGGATCATTAAGTCGTGAATTGGTGGACTTGGGAGAGTCCGGGCTAAAATAGACATTAGCTGAACCATTAGCCTCCGCAAGGCGCCCGCCTCTGATTGGGCGCCGAGAAAATAGAGGTCGTGACAACTTCCAATTGCTTGAATTCATGTGAAAAGACGAAAAAGTGAATGCTTTCCAGAACAAAAGAGCCAAAAATCCTAACTAAGCGGAAATAAGATCCGAGTCATATGACATTATTTGGATAAACACTAACTGTTATCGGTGTATGCTGTTTGTGGGAAAGTGCGAAGGTCGTGTGCCTTGATTTTCGAAGCAAGAATCCATGGCTAGCAACAGAAGTACCAATAAACTTGACTGCTCTACCTCATGCCACGTCGCCAATCTAGATTGTGTATGGGATGAAGAGGTTCAGGAACTTCTAGCGCCAGCAAGACGATTCCGGCGGCAGGAAGGGAGAAATGAAAACTCTGCCGCGCATAAGTCAGCCTAGATAGGCCTTTTCATTTTGAAGGTCTCCCATTTATTATTTTCGAGAAACCGAGTAAAAATTGTATTGATGTAATTCTCACCAGTAAAAATTTGGTAGTACGGACATGATGAAATCATTATGCATGAACCTCAATTAAATTAATGAAATGAATCTTGGAAAATGTGGTCTATGATAGCTTTAATTATCAATCTCTTTAATGATTCCATATATACTTGCCTTAATGGAGTCTGAGAGGAATGTCCCCTAAGACTAAAAGCTCCCCTTGCCTGGCAAGTAGTCGTGTTACCCGGATCATTTCAACGTATCTTTTAAAGTCCTGCAGGCGAAGACTCTCTAGGTGACATTGTGACATTTCAAAATCTTCGGGCCAGGAACCCCCAGCCTGACCATCGAAGACCAATCATGTTTATTGCATCTCACGATAGTAAGGAAGTCGTTTCTAATCGGACGCTTAATTCAGCACCAATGGCATGTAATTCCCTTTTGACATGTTCTTCCAGGAAAAACTCACCTCAGGCATCTTGAAGTCCTAAGTGAAAAACCGTAGAGATCTCAAGTCCTAAGTGAGAAACTTAAGACATTTCAAAGCCTTCAGTGAAAAACCCTAGACATCTTAAATCCTCAGTGAAAAACATTAGACATCCCAAGCCCTGAGTGACAAATCATACACATTTCAAGTCCTGAGTGTAATAATAACGACTACTGAGATGAAAAACTCTAGGTACTTCAAAAATCATAAGATGGAAAACTCCGAGCAACTTCAAAGTCCTAGGACGGAAAACTCCAGAAAGCTGCAGACATCTGAGACGAAAAACTCCAGGTGCCTTTTCTATCCGTCAACGAAACCCTGCGATGGGATATTTCAGGTTGCTTTTATCCGTTATCAGCATTAAGAAACTTTGGGTACCCATCTTTCACTGAAGTCTTAGGTGACTGGCTACAGATGCGTAATCTTAGTTTGCATCGGCATCTACATTTTCATCGCATTTATTACCTTTTGAAAAAAACGGGGATAGACTCATTTAGATCTTTTTTTGTTTGACAAAAGAGTCATATGCATGGAGATCCCCCTCAAAGAGGGATAGCTATTAACACCTAAATTTTTGTATTTTATCATTTATAAAATAAATTAGACATGGACTTTGTCAATAATGATAGAATTTGACCCCTAAACAAAAATATCATCAGCGCATAATTTTGCAGTAGGAACATTCGGACTTAGACACAGTGCATTCACATCAAGCGAAGCGTGCCCAATCATTAGGGGCAAATGGGAACTTTCATGTTAGGATTTCTTCCAGCAAACGGTCGAATTAGTATATGCTAAATAGATTGACAAGGCAAGATCGCTTCTTATGGAAATCACATATTCAGCGAACCTCCTAAGAGAGAGAGAGAGTTATGTATTCTGTCAAAATGAAGGGAAAGGAGAAAGCCACGATTGTGCACATGGGAATAAATTCTCGAGGAAAGAAATCAAAAGACATGGTGCTGACTGTGGTCGGCTTCTAGAGGAAGGAAAGATACAATACCCTTTCCTTATGTGAAGTTGAATATCTCGGATAAAGAGAGAGGGAGCGCCAAACCAAGATCATCTCCTATTTTCTGGAAATAAAGGTAAAAATCAGAGCAAGAGGCGAAAAGAGAGGGCTAAAATTCTGGGATTTGAGGGTGAAATTTGAGGAAATTTTCTGCACAATAAAAGGGAGAGTCACAAGCGTTCGGGGGACACTGGCCGCAACACGTTGAGGAGGGGGGCTTCCTTTCACACACTCTCTAATTATTAATGGAGCAAAGACTAAGACGAAAGAGGGGCACACATTATTTAAATTAGAAGTGAGGTCGTGCACGTTAGAAGATGGAGATTACGTGCAAATTCTGGAGTCAAGAGCATTATGTCGGTGGTTCTTTCGGTAAGATGGGCTTTTTGTTTTTACTCTATTTGAAAATTGCTGTTTTGTCTCCTAGCCGTGCCTTCCCTTTTGACATATTTGGATCGGGGCATTTTTTACACTGCCGTGACTACCTAGAGACCCATAAAATACCTTGCAAGTCTTATGGATCGATTAAGTCTAGATTTGTGAATGTCGATGGCCTTGACCCTTGTGCAATTGGTGAGACTCAAACATATAACTTCAAGTTCCTGAATTGAAAATCCCTCTAATTTTTCAATATACATTTGTAGCATATCTATATAGTTCAACGTCCTTAAGTATAAGTTAAGTTCATTAGATAAAGAATTTTTACCAATTTTCCATACCAAATTATTAATATACACTGTACCCAATTTACTGTGACATGTAGGACGGTAGATGATAACTGAACTATTGCGTCAAGAAATTTTAATAAGTATTGAAGCAAGCCATGGAGCTCCTACAAGCTTCGAGGTTGCCTAGCTGATTTCAACTATTAGAGTATCACTGCAAACGAACACTTTTGCCGATTTCTGGAGATCCTTCAAGGGCATGAAGTCTGCATCGCCCCCTTTGGGATCAAGGCACTTAACCAGCATTCAACTGCAATGCGCCGCCCCCGCCCGCCCCCTCCCCCCAAAAAAAAAAAAAAAAAAAAAAAAAAAAACTTACTATACTCCGACACAATGCGGACTCACGAAGAGAGAGAGAGAGCATTATGTTCTTCCCATGGAAGATATACACATGCATATGTGAATTGTTGCTATGGTACTTAAAAGTTTTGAGAAGTTTTGTGGGCTTTGAGCCCCCATTTAGGATTTTCTCATAAAATTAAAACGATATTCATTTTATAAAAGAGATTTTGAAAAATTTGATGTTTGTTTAAAAGGCCACGCTTATAATTATTTTGCATCAGCCCATTTGTTATGGATTAAGCAAAACTGAAAAATATATTCTTCTTTCTTTCTTGTCAAACTTATAACATGTGCCAACATTTGCATGTTGTAATAGTTTTGAGTGTTTTGTGTAAATAAAAGAGTCGAGGTATATGTCTTCTAAGATTTAAATTAAGTAAAAAAAAAAATTCAATTCAGATACACCTGTGACAAGTATAAAAAGAAAAACATACATGTTTTCTCCTTATCGTTATGGTTGAGTTGTTTCAACACACGCAAGTGGAATTCTGCATACACTTTCATCTTTCCAGTAAGGCGTTGCACTTCTAAAAGTAAACGGACAGGGACTTTCCCTTTCTAGCCGCATTGCCATTAGGATACACCAATAACTTCCTACACACGACAATTACAAGTAAATAAATGTAAGTTTTAGCTGATTCTATTTACAATAAACAACAAAGATAGATAATTTTGGAAAGGTAAAAGGCGAGTAGCTAATTTCATTTTTGCAAACATTTTGTTCTTGGAATGTACCATATCCTTCCTTCGATGGGAAACTCATCGGAATAGTAATGCGTGTCCAATTGGGACCAGTTTCTGAATTTCCAAGAGTGGGTGTTGGATGACTCCTCCCATATCTTGGTCGGTTGGATGACAAAAACCTCAGCCCCAAATGTACAAGAGTCGTCCCTAAGGTATCCATTTGAAGGGTCTTTGAATTTTTTTCAAGGAAAGAAACCAAGGAAACCCCCATTGGGTCTTCGAGCTGTCGAAGCTGCTCACTGCCCCAGTAGCATCTACACAGATTTTCGCAAATTGAGATAATTCTGTTGTTAATTCTAAACTACGATCATGTAATTGGAATTGTGACTTTATAAACATTGATTACGGATCATGCGGTTATCAACTTTGGATAGTCAAGTACTTGTTTCGTAACTTGTCTTGCACAAAAAGCTTGTAGTTGACGTGAACTTTCCGACCGTTGGAAAGTTTATCTCTGTCCTCGATGGACAAATAGAGGGAAATAAACCCTGCTCCATTATCATGCTTGTTTACGTTAGGGTAAAGAGATAGGCTCCTTGAAAAAAAAAAAAAAAAGAAGGAAAACATTTCATTAGCTGTTGATTGCCTAAGCGTTAAAGTTGTGGTTCCAAAAAATATGACTATCTACTTAGATGAAAATATTTTTGGAAGGGAAAATAAAAGGAAATCAAAAACTCACCATTTGTAGCCCCCAGCTTGAAATACACGGGAATCGGGAAAATTGTCCAAAAAGTCCTAAACCTATTGCACTTTTGCCAATTCAGTTCTAAACCTTTTTTTCTTGCCAATTGAGTCCTAAACCTTTTACAATTGTGCCAATTCAGTCCATTTGGCCGGGCGGAGCTAACGTGGACGCCGGCCGGAGACAGCTGGCCGGCGAACAATTTTTAATATTTTTAATATTTTTTTTCGAATTTTTAAATGTTTTTCTTTTTTTCTTTTTTTCCACTTTCTTCTTCCTCTGGCCGGCGTCGGCCGGCCGGAGGCGAGGGCCAGCGAGGTCAGCCTTGCCGACCAATGGCAAGGCTCGCCCCCCGGCCACCGGCGAAGGCGAGCTTTGCCCGCGACGGCGGCCTCGCCGTCGCTAGATCTGGCGAGGCTCAACCTTGCCACGGTTGGGCGAGGCCGAGCCTCGCCTCCGCCGGTGGCCGGCGGGGCGAGCCTCGCCGGTGGCCGGCGAGGCCGACCTCGCCGGCCCTCGGCTCCGCCGCCGGCGCCGGCGCTAGCCGAGAGGAAGAAGAAAGTAGAAAAAAAAAAAAAAAAAATTAAAAAAATTCGAAAAAGATTAAAAAAATTCTAAAAAAATATTAAAAAATTATTCACCGGCCAGCTGTCTCCGGCCGGCATCCACATCATTTCCGGCCGGCCAAATGGACTGAATTGGCACAATTGTAAAAAGTTTAAGACTCAATTGGTAAGAAAAAAGGGTTTAGGACTACATTGGCAAAAGTGCAATAGGTTTAGGACTTTTTGGACAATTTTGCCCACGGGAATCATACTTCTCCAACCTTGATGATATGTCAAATGATTCAATCTTCAATGAATAATTAGCTGGTGGAAGAGCTCTTTTGTACTTTGTAGGTTCTGCGACAACGAACCATTCGAACGCAATTGATTATTTTAAGAGATAGAAGGTTATTAAATGGCTCGTCCCAAATGTGCAGCAACTGACCATTCCACTTTAGGTTTTTCAGACGAACTTTGAAGGATAAACATTGGAGCCTGTTGAATTATCCTAATTTTTAGGACCTGATTATTAGGAATATTCAATCCTAATTTTTTGGGTCCTAATTATTAGGAAATAGCTATAAATAATTAGTTAGGAAATGATTTATTAGTATCCACTGATTTGTGGGATTATAGCTGTATTATTCAGATATGTGTTTTTTTTCTAGTTAGTACTTGTAGAAGTCCTACAAATAGCTTTGTGATCCTAGTACAAAAATATAGAGAATTATCACAATTCTTTTCTCTAAATTTTTCATGGTATCAGAGCATTAGGCTCATTTTTTTGGGATAGGGTTACAGTGCATCCTTCATTGATGCAATAATCTTCCAATCACAGCCTTCATTGCTGGATTTGTCTTTGTCCTTAACAATCTGATTGCAATTATCATTGTTGTGATCCCTTTAGCTATATTTTTCCCTCTTCGCTTCTAAACTTGTCCCAATTTTTTTTGCCCTAAAACCTCATTCACTTGCAGCCTTTATTGCTTCTGCTTTTTTGCTCTTCCTTTCCAAGTACTTTCTTTGTGCATGGAATTATCCATGCCTGAGACAAAACTGATTAAAGATACTTCGGGTCAAAGTGAGGAGACCAACACCAACCATATGACCGGAGATCTATAAAATGTGAGAGCAATTTATAGGCTGAATGAAAAGAATTATCTCAAATGGTCACAATTCGTCAAGACCTATTTGAAGGGTAAAGGAAGACTCGGCTATCTTCTTGGAACATGTCCAACACCAGAAGATCCCACATTCAACGCATGGGATGAGGAAGATTCAATGATCATGTCACGGCTTTGGGATTCAATGGATCTGGCCATAAGTGATACATGTATGTTTCTCAAAACTGCAAAGGAGATTTGGGATTCTATTTGTAGGACTTATTCAAAGGCTTGAGATGCAGCACAAGTATATGAAATCAAGGTAAAGACAAGTGCAACAAAACAAGGGAGCAAAACGGTGACAGAATATGCCAATTCCCTTCAAAATCTATGGCAAGAACTCAATCATTATCGAGTATTTGAGATGAAGTGTGCAGATGATGCTGCAACTCTAAAAACCTTCATTGAAAATGATCAAGTATATGATTTCCTGGCAGGTCTTAATTCTAAATTTGACCAAGTTAGGATTTAGATACTTGGAAAGGAAGAAATCCCTTCTTTGGAAGAGACGATCTCTCTAATTTGAGCAAAAGAAAGTCGAAAGGGGAATAATGCTAGAGCCTCAAGCTATGGAAGGCTCAACATTAGTAACTCGCAATGTGTCAACACAAGAAAGAGGAAAGGTGGATGCTTTGAGGCCAACATGGAGGGATAATCAAGACAGTTTGTGGTGTACCTACTGTAAGAAGCCAAGGCAGAACGTTGCTTATCATGACCCGGACCCCGAGCGCGTGCCCATCCCTCTCTGGTCGATAAAATTTGTGACTTCCCAGGATGAGTCGCCAACCCTTTCATTTTATTGCACATGCGGAAGCTAATAATAAATCCCCTAACAGTAACCATCTCGGGATAGAAAAGCAGGACATAGAAGCACACTTTTATAAACAACTAGGTTTATATACAAAAGGAGTCTAGGTAAAAGTCTACAAAATGATCGACCCTCAAAAGAAGCCATCCTACAGCATCTTAGTAGGACACATATGCCGATCCTCCATACTTCACCTCCACAAACTCCAGGGCTTCGGTCCTCCATAACCACCTCTAAGGACCTGAAAATGGTTATTCAATAACCAGTGAGACAATGTCTCAGCAAGTCCACCCATTAAACCCCGATTAGGAGGGAAATACGCTTCAGGGTGGTCTAGTCACACATCCACACAATTAGAACAGGGAACTTACCTCGCCTCAGTTCCTTCCTACAGGTTAGCACAGTTCATATACATCATGTATAGAATTGATACACGCAACAATTGAAACGCATTACTCAACTCAATAAATCACAGGGGCCCAGATTATAGGACCAAATTGTTATGACACGTCCCATACCATGTTACACAATTTTGTCCCATAATCCGGTGCATCTATTTCACTCAACATGCGTTCCAATTGATAATTTCGCCCACTCGAGGGTATGGCCTACTCAAAGTTTGGCGGTCTACTGGCGTAGCCAGGCATCGTCTCACCCCATTGAGCACGGTTACGTCTCTCAGACGACTTTCCCGAAGGTGCATAGGTCTAGAATCTACTGCGACCCGCTATCTTAATGCATGGGTAACCCGAAAAGTGGGATTTAGTAACGTTCGGCATAAATGCTAAGACGGGTTCACTTAACCAACACACGACCATTCAATCTCGACTCAGGATACTGTGCATTGCACTCAAATGCCTCAATTAAAATAGTGCTCCTGGCCTATTTTCTTCATATTAAAAGCATCAAGTGAAATTAGTCGTGCGTGGGTACACGGTCAGATCGAACCCGGAAAATTCATAACATTCTTTTCAAAATCCCACTGGTTTATATAGTATATAAAACCATTTTCGGTGTTTAAAACCCGACACCCGAGATTTTCTGAATAAATATTGGAAATTCACAATTTTTGGAATTAAATACCAAAAATCCATTCAGCACTCAATTTGCAGAAATTATAACTCAACTGCAGAAATTAACAACACAATTGCAATCATCACGAAATTCCGGTCACCAGCTATCCTGGCCTAATTTCTGGAAAAATAATTATTAATTAATTAATTTAAAAAATTAATTAAATAAATCAATTTAAATTCTAAAAATACCAACCTAGGCCAAAATTGCTAAATTAAATACCAATACGGACTTGGAAAATTCCCGAACCCTTCTAGATAAATAAGGCAATTTATCTAGGCCTCACTTAATCTATCTAACCACCTAACATGCATAATAAATAATTAAATCACTAAATTAATCTAACTAGACACCTAATTCCTAATTAAATAAATCTAAACACTCTTTAGACGTCATTAGCCTACTAAGAAGAGTTTAGTAAATAAACTCACCGGTTAATTGCGAAAACCAGTTCACTGTGACGACGATGCGACGGCGGCTAAAAACTAAATTTTCGGCGGCGTCGATGGACTTAGACCGGGCCTAGGATCAGCCCAACACAACTCAGCAAGGCTGAGTTTTGGTCTTGGGCTTCTGCAGGGCTGCTGGTCGCGGGCTTGGGCCTTCTTCGCGGGCCCAAAATGGGTTGAACTTCAAATGGGCTAAAACCAACTGAACTTGGGCCTGAGCTTGGGCTTCAAAATCTACTAGAGATGGGCTAAAAATCACTAGGCTGAAGAATTCGTTGGATCCATGGGCTTCAATGGCTGGACTGTGGGCTACTTCTTGCCAAAGACGTTGGATTGGGCTTGCGAAGGTTTGGGCTGGAATTCACGGAGATGCTGGCCCCGCGAGAGAATGATGGAGCAGAGGAAACGCGAGCTGGCAGCTTCGGTGGGGTACTCACGCGGACGGTTGGCCGAGGGAATTCTTGGTCAACAAACCGCTGAGGAAATCGCCGAGTTGACCGGGACAAGCTGCTTCGCTGGCGTCTTCATCCACGAACGAAAGAAATGGGCGCTGGCCGCGTGGAGGAAGACTGCAGGCGTGAAGATGAAGCCGTTTCTTGGACGATGATGGTGCTGCGTTGGCGTGCGGTCGTAGATGGAGCAGCTTTGGTGGTCAACTGGCTTCGTTGGACGCTGAAGCTTGACCGAAGATACTGGACTACTTGGTGGAAGAATCGTAGCTTTGTTTCGGTGGTGTTGGTTGCAAGGGACAAACGATGGTGGACGCTGCAGCATGAGATGGCAAGGGGGCATGAAGACAGAGCAGCTTCGGTCATGTGGGCTGCTGCGGTCAAAAGAAAAATAGGGAAGCTTCGCCGGTTGATCGAAAAACGTGCGGTAGAGGCTGAAGGGGGGTTTCGGTGGCGATGACCTACTCAACGAAGATGGAGAGAAAGCAGGCGTCGGTCTTCAACTGGGATGAGAGACGCACGAAGAGGGGCAGTTGGATTTTTCTTGCTCAAGAAGATAAGAACAAAGCTTAAAGTAAACATGCTTAGCCCTTCCATTGAATGCCTTGTCCCCTTCTAATTCTTTCTACCAAGATAAAGCCACAATTAATCCAAATTGAAGCCAAAATTAGAGTTCCTTTCAAAATTCCGAATTTCATTAATTTGGCTTCAATTTCCTCTCTAATTATCCAAATCGAGGTCCGATTTCGCTGAAGAAAAATCCCAAGCAATTTACTATAAATCCTCGACACTCAAAGACTCGGCTTGGAAGTCCAAGTTTCCTTTAATTTGGCTCATCCGAATTTTTGCTAATTTTCCACGACGTCAGAATCGATTTTCCGTAAAAATCTCGGAATCTCCAAAAAAATTTCACAGGATGAGTCGACATTCCTAAAATAGATCGTGACATGACAGAACTTTCAACTTCTGAAATCGGGTTCAAGTTCGCGATTAATTTCAATCCAATGCAATTTAAGCGTGACCTAATCTACTGGGTAGTTTTTAGGAATTTTTGGTACAATTGACCTGTGATCGATTTATCTCGAGTCACATAGTGCATCTTCGACACATTGGCGACTCTTGGTTGTCGTGAAAATCTCGAGGTTTCAAATACGGACACCGGGTATAGAAATGACAGAAAAATCGGTCTAGTGCCGTTCGACAAGAATTTTGTAATTAGGTGGAATCACCCATACACTAATCACATATCTCAATTGAATCGACCTATCTCTGTTCTCTGACCGATCTTTAACGGTGTCGTAATGACCCTTGTAGATCGACATGGTCGAGCAGTCGATTCCTGGTCAAATTCTCAAGTCTATTGCGTTAAAATCCCTTAATTACTTCCCCAGATAATCTAGTTATCTCATGAGTGATCAGCTCAGAGAATAGCACTATTGGTGCGTCGACGAAAGGCCCAATTTATTTAATCGAAAACGAAATCTGAAAATTCAGGCTATCACATTGCTAGAAGCTGAATGGCAAACCAACAACCTCAAGCCGAGAGTGGGGAAACAAAGGAGGACAGCCAAGGCCCCAAGCTCATCTAATTGGATAGACCAGCCAGCAAATCAGTCACAGTGAAGGATAGGTGAAAGAATCCTTCAGCAGTGAGGAAATAGAAAGAATTAAAGGGCTTTTAGGGTCTCTTGATAAACCATATGGTGCATGTTCCTTAGCACTCTCAAGTAAGTCTCCATTCCTTTTTAGTCTAAATGCCTTAGAAAAACTTTCAAGTGAAGCTTGGATAATAAACTCAGGTGCCACGATCACATGACTCACATTTTACATTTTTTTGGTATCTACACCCCATGTCCAAGCAATAGGAAAATAGTGGTGGCAGATGGTTCTCTAGCCACTGTTACAGGAGTTGGTGATATCTATATTACACCTGTTCTCACTCTAAAAGATATCCTCCATGTGCCGAAACTATCAACCAACCTAGTATCCATACAAAGGCTCACCAATGACCTCAAATGTTATGCAATTTTTTACCCTACCTACTGTGTTTTTTAGGAACAGGATTCGGAGAGGAAGATTAGACTTGCTAAGGAAAAGAATAGGTTGTACTATCTTCAGACGCCGAGGATTTCAAAGAAAGTCATAAACAATTCACCCTTGTCATTTCTTAGTGCTTCAAATAAGGATGTCATTTGGCTTTACCATTTTTGTTTTGGTCATCCATCTTTTCGTGTCTTAAATATCATGTTTCCTTCTTTGTTTAAAGGATTAGATATGAGTCAATTCCAATATGATACTTGTGAATTTGCTAAGCACACCCGTGTATCTTTTCCTATAAACAACAAAAGAAGTTCCCATCCTTTTGATTTGATTCACTGTGACATTTGGGGACCTTCCACAATTCCAAATATCTTAGGGGCTAAATGGTTTTTTTCTCTAATTGATGATTGCACTAGGGTCACATGGATATTCTTACTCGAACACAAATTTGACGTAAGTAGTACTGTTCCTAATTTTAATTCTATGGTTCAAAATCAATTTGGAGTTAAAATTATGAGCTTTAGATCAGATAATGCTAGAGACTACTTTAATCAGATCTTGTCAACCTATTTCCAAAAGCAAGGGATCATCCATGAGTCATCTTGTGTAAACACACCATAGCAAAATAGGGTGGCTGAAAGGAAAAATGGTCATTTGCTCAACACTACTCGAGCATTGTTGTTTCATGGAAATGTCCCTAAGTCTTATTGGGGGGAAGCCATCCTTACATCTACATACATGATTAATAAATTGCCATCAAGAGTATTAGATTTTAAAACTCCTATGGCAGTTCTTTCTAGCTTTTATCCCCATTTCAAGACAACAATAATCTCACACCTAGAGTCTTCGGTTGCACCTCATTTGTACATGTTCATAATTAGCAAAGGGGAAAACTAGATCCTAGAGCAATCAAGTGTGTCTTTCTTGATTACTCCTCTACACAAAAGGGGTACAAATGTTATCATCCTCCTTCTCGAAGGACCTATATATCAGTCGATGTTAAATTTGTAGAAAACAAACCTTACTTTCCACAGTCTTATCTTCAAGGGGAGAAGTCATTAGTTGAAGATAAAGACTTTGACGGCCTTAATCTTGACTTACTTCCTAATAATAATCCAATCCGAGCTCCCACTTCTGATCAACCAATCCCTGATCAATCAACTCCTAACCAATCAGCCTCCAACTCTGATCAACAGGCTCCTCATGAATTATTTTCTGATGAATCAATTCGTGCTACTTCAATTCCAGACTCACTCTCTATGATTAAGCCTATTCCAAAACAAGAGTCCACTCTTGTATCTCCCCGTATTTATGACTCTATGAGATTTCCTCAAGTATACTCAAGAAAGACAGCTGTTCCAGACCAAACACAAGTTCAAGATTCTCATCCGAGTTTTGCAAATGAGTTTCCGGTAAGTTCTTACTCTCCTTTACATAAACAGCCAATTGATATGCCAGAAAATGACTCGCATCTTCCCATTGTTGTTAGGAAAGGTACTAGAGAGTGCACAAAGCGACCCTTATATCCACTATTTCATTATGTGTCACTTGACCACCTATCACTATCTCATAAAAATTTCAATGTGAGTCTAAACACCATTTCTATTCCAAATACTTTATCTGAGGCATTGTCTAAAGAAGAATGGAGGAATGCAATGAGAGAAGAAATGGATGCACTAGAAAAAAAAAACCAGACTTTGGAGATTGTTGAAAAACCTAAGGGAAAGAATCTTGTGGGCTGCAAATGGGTTTTTACCTTGAAATACAAAGTTGATGGTTCTCTTGAGAGATATAAAGCACGATTGATGGCAAAGAGTTATACTCAGACTTATGGAGTAGATTATCAAGAGACATTCACTTCGGTGGCAAAGATGAACACTGTGAGAATTCTACTCTCTTTAGCGGCTCACTTTAATTAACAACTTCAACAGTATGATGTGAAGAATGCATTCTTACATGGAGACCTAGAAGAGGAGGTCTACATGAGTATTCCACCGGAATTTGAAGGAGAAAAGACAACAAACAAAGCATGTAGATTACGGAAAGCACTATATGGGCTCAAGCAATCACCTAGAGCTTGGTTTGGGAGATTTTCCAGAGTTATGAAAGCTTCAAGCTACAAACAAAGCCAAGGTGATCATACCCTCTTCATTAAGCATTTGGCAAGAGGGAGAGTGACAACACTTCTAGTATACGTCGATGATATTATTGTCACAGGTGATGATGATGAGGAGAAACAACAGCTAAAGTGGTGTTTGATTAAAGAGTTTGAAATAAAAGAGCTAGGAAGACTCAAATACTTTCTTGGCATTGAAGTTTCCTACTCTAGACAAGGAATCTTTTGTCTCACAACAGAAGTATGTGATTGATCTCTTAAAGGAAACTAGAAAACTTGGTTGTAAACCAATAGCTACACCTATTGAGCCTAATAAAAGGCTTGGGGATGTGTTGACACCTAAATTTTGGCGATCCATTTAGTCATTTATTGCATAAAAATTAGGGGTTAATTTTATCCTTAAAAAAATTTAATTGCATAGCTACATTTAGTTTGCATATTTTGCATTTTATTTATTGGACCGGTGGCGATGGTCGAATTGGTGTTTTTGAATTTTAAATTAATAGGCCGGGCTAGGCCCATGAAAGGATAAAATTAACCCAAGCCCGTCGTTATTTTTAATTGATTATCTTGCGAAAAAATTAAGATTTGATGTGATATTATGGTTTTTGAAAATAAAAAAAAATCGCATTGTAATCTTATTTTTTATCAATAGATGATGAAATCGGGGGATAATATTTTTTAGATAAGGATTTTTGTGATCAAGAGGTTATAAGCAATATTCGGGAGATGAAAATATTTAAAAAAAAGATCCTGTTTTGCGTCGCCTATAAAAGGATACGTACGGATCAATCGTGGGGGCCTTCTCTGGGGAGAAAAATTCAGAAAAGAGAAGGAGAAGAAAATTTTTCTGCAGAAAGTGCAAAAGGAAAAAAAAACTGCAAAAAAAAAAAAAAAAAAAGAAAAAAGTCAGAACGTGAGAGAGAGAGAGAGTGAGAGAGAAAGGAGAAAAGTAAAAAACAATAAAGGTTGATTTGACCTTTCTGTTCATCACCTTCCCCAAATCCGCTACAACTCGCGAAGACCCGACGCCGGAGCTCCGACGAAGCCCGCCGCTCCTGACCTTGCCGAGCGCCACCCGTCACTGCACCACCGCCGCTCCGACCTCGCACCGCGCCCCGACGACCGCGCTCTCGCCCTCGGCGACGCCGCGCCGCTGCAACACCCCCGCTCCGCCCGCAACGCCGCCTTGTCGATCTCCTAGCTCCGCCGCGCCTCCGCACCGCCACCTCATTCGCTTGCCTCGCCACGCCGCGCCTCGCCCGCGCCTACGACGTCCGCAGCTCCGCCGCCGCGCGCTCAGCCCGTGCCCCGTCGCCGTTCTGCTCGCTTGCTGACCCACGACGCCGGAACCGAACGCCGAGCCGCTACACACCCGTGGGACAACACCGCTGCGACCCGCAACCCCGCTGTTCGCCGGCCACCGACGCCGCGCCTCCTGTTGCTGCTGCCGCCCAGATCCGCGCCAATACTCCGACGCCGGCTGTCTCATTCGCCCGTGCCGCCCCTGTCTCGCCCGACCCGTGACCAGCCGGGCCTGCCTTCCATCGCGACACCCGCACTCGCAGATCTTCCGCCAGCACCGCCGATCAGTCCGTTCTGGTCTTCGCCGAGCTCGAACGCCGACGACCCAACCTCCGGTGATCCATCGAAGCTGCTCAACCGTAGGTGAAGCAAAAGCGAAAAAAGAAAAAACAAAAAAAAGAAAAGGAAAGGGAAATTAGGTACTTTTATTCTTTTTCTATTTACTTTATTTTATTTATTTCTTTTAAGTTCAGGAGTAATCTTTATTTTATGGATTTTGTAGGCATTATCCACAGGATATTCCCTAGAATTATTGTAATTACTAATTTGATCCGTAAGATCTCGGATCATTTTTTTATTATAATAATTTCTGGGATTTGTCGATAGTATTTTAAGTGTTGAATCAATATAACTATTAATTTGATCCGTAAGAATTCGGATCAGATTTTAGTTAATTTGAACTCTTTGTTGTGATAATTAGGGTTAGGATAATCGTTAATTTGACCTGTGAGACAACAGGTTATTTTTTCGGTTATTTTGATCCTTTATATGATTGCATATCTTGATTGTTTAGATTTACTGTTTAGTTGATAATGGCTTGTTTTAGAGAATCACTAAAAAAATCTAAAAAAAATATAAGAAAAACAACAACAAAAAATGCATTCATTTAGGTTGTTAGTTTTATCATTATTTGAATTGCATATGAAATTTTAATTTCGAAATTAATATAAAAACTAAAAAATCATCATCCATATATCATGTTGAATTAGGGCATTCTTTGCACGTCATTGCATGTTAGGATTGCATGTTTATCAATTATAGGTAGATAATCTCTCCTAGATAAATTGCATGTTTTGTTAAGAAAATAAAAATGTCCATGTCATATGGAATTAAGTCCATGAAATGCACGTCATTTTAGTGATTATTGTTAGGTTCATTTCTAATTAGAACTTCCTCGTCATTAGACTAAATCATTTAATAAATGTCGCATGATATATAACTCGCGTGCTAAATTATATGCGGCATGTCATCTTATTTTAAATAATTTTGTATGTCATTGCATCGCATTGCATGTCATTAGAATTAGGTCATTTAGATTGCATTTAATTATTGCATTTCTTCATGTCATATAGTTTAGGTCATGCTGTCATGTCATATTAGATTATTAACATGCATTGCATAAGTCATGATTTTCATAAAATAAAGTGAAAACAAAAATTGAAATTGCGTGTTAATTAGAAATCATATGTAGGGCTGCTGATGTGAATTCTGATTTAACAATGCAGATGCTTTCGTTGCTCCTAGGTATGTTTTGCAATATTTAATTGCTTTCTTGAGTGTTAAATTGGTGGTATGCGCACATGTATGATCACCTCACATGTTAGGAAGTTAAATTAAAATCAATTCAATTGCCAAACATTTTTTTAAAATGAAATAAAAAGGTACCGAAAGGGCACTAGGATAGTCTAGTGTAACCAAGTCCCCGAACTCATAAATCTCTGGTTCGTAGGAGTAAAGTAAATCTCCCGTTACTTTACTTGGGTTTCTAATCAACCCACCAAAAATAGATTAGTGGCGACTCCTGATTAAAAATCATTTGCATGTTAAGAATTTAAACCTAAGTCGCGATTTGGTATGGGCTTGGGAGAGCCCGAGTTAAGTTTAGGCTTAACAATCCATTAGCCAAACCATAGGTGGTCCAAACCCTAAAAATTTAGGTCGCGACAGCTTGGCGACTCCACTGGGGACTTGTGTTAAAACACTTAGTGGACTTAGGCCAATTTTTCTTTTTAAAAATATTTTTGTTTGGCAGCGAGGATCCCAGGTATGTCCCTAACATTTCTAAGGTGTTAAATGTTCTTGCAGATGGGAGATATAAGGGGAGTAGTCTTTGCTAACCCCGTCTTGCAGATTGGAGTTAGGGATGAATATTTGAATTAAAACTATAGAAGTGTTGTTTGCATTTAAACTGTTGTGCATGCTTTATTGCTTTAACACCACACTATTTGCACACACAACCTACGGTCGGACCTGGGCTGCAATAGGACTTCTAGGATGGTGTTGAGAAGGATACTTCCTCTAAAGCAAGACTGCTATGTAGAGGTTGACCTTCTCTTCCCCGAAATTTCTTTCATGGTGTCGAATGTGTTTGTCCATATCCGCGAGACTGCGTGATTATTGGACATTCCATTCGACTGAGCCGGAGTTAGGGGGACCTGACACGTTAATGCGAGACTGCAACGGTCAGACCATCCTCTTAGCTCCACTTTGTTAAGCCTGTCTAGAGTAGAAATCGAGCCTCACATCTCATGTGCATGTCTATGTGATTGCCATCGATTTTCCTTGGTGAAGTAAGTCTTCTATTCCCATATTAATGCAATTTACTTACTTTGTCATACTCTTGATCGGTCCATGACAATCTAGGTCAATCATTGATTTAATTCCTTTGTCAATTAGAAATCAAATGAATTGCCATACAATGAATCATTTGGAAAATAAAAATTAGAAATTTGTTTTCAATTTATGTCTTGGTTTTTCCTAGTTCATGTTTAGGAAATTTCGTCCCTTCTAGGGCGTCCCATGTCTTTATTTTCCTAGTCCAATTTTAAGAAATTCTTTTCATTATGGACTTTTCTTAACTAAAAAATAGATTGTTGTCATGGATCGGTTTTCTTAGTATACCTCATTCTTACATATCTCCATTTACCTTAGGTGATCAAGAACTAGAATGGCTGACCAAACCGAAATGCGTGATCGTATCTCCGCTATGGAAGACCAACTCCGACAGTTGCTCGCCTCTATGCAATTCATGACAGCTCAAATCCAATCACTTCGAACGGATTTGACTCCTACATCTGCTCTCCTTGAGACAGTAGTCCTGAAGCAGTCAGGCAAGACCCAAATGAGCAATGGCGACATGGCTGACCTGGAAGATGACCCACTGTTGGTCACTGCCAAAAAAACTAAACCTGACAATGTCCTTAAGATAGGGCAAGATGAAGTGGAAGTGATGGATACTCTGGGGCAGCCTAGTGGCAAGTTTGATTACCTGGTGAAGTATTCGGCTCCTCCCAGCTTTTACTTTGACTCCCGCAACATAGTTCCAAGTGGATGGGATGGCATGGACGATCTGACGTCTCCAAAGACAAAGAACTCTGATGACGCCTTGGAAGGAATCATAGGTCTGTTCGATGACCTCTTCACAGGAGCCAATGACGAAGGACCTTCGGAAGACATGGACGTTAGCTTGCAAGAGTAACTTGCTCGATTGCACCTCCCCTGCGTGGGAATTCTTATTGCTTTTTAGGATATGGTTTTCGCTTTTTAGGAATCGTTTTCGATTTTCTCTCTTTTTAGGAGATTAGGAATTGCATTTTCCATTCCAATAATGTAATTCATTTGATTCTATGAAATTACAATTTTATTTCAAATTTTGAGGACATGATGGAGTATACCAAACCAGTCCAATGACGATATCCAACCATGAAAAAGAAAAATATCATCCACGGAGAAATCCTGAGGGCTGGACTTTCTCATGCTTCCTCCCAAAAACTTTTTTGAAAACAAAAGCATTTCATTGTAAAAAAAAAAAAAAAAAAACATTTTCCCAAAGCTTGTAGCAGATTAAACTTGTTTGTTTGTCGACTCATTTGCTTCTTGTCTCAGAACATGATTCTATAACTTTATGACAAGGGACATCTGAGAATGGCATATCAAGTCTCAATGATCATAAACTTGAGTTGTGATCAATAGGTTTAAAGCGCATTTGTAATGAAAAAGATTTGGGGCAAGTAAAAGAGGACCATCATTCCTTGGTGGAAGAGATGACCAATTTGGGACATAACAGATTTTGGGGCAAAAGTGGATTTTCAATCTTGAATGATAGGAACAATCCAAAGACATCAACTGCTGAGGCAATTCCCATTGTAAAGGAATCCTTGAATGAATGCTTAAAACCATTTTGCAGTATAAATTTTTTTTTGAAGTTGACATGCTTAAAGTTGTTGAATTCTTTTTTGCATGATGACTCTTACATGTTTTATCCATCAATTCCACTAAAGAATATCAAGATGGACTAATTTAATGAATGATGTGGAATTGATTGAGCATACTAAATGAGACGAGTCGGGATGATGAAAGGCAAACCCTATCCTATACACAGTCCCATATTCATACACTTGTGAGATGAGTGTAGGAAGGTTCATATCCATAAGGTAAAGAGTTCTCTCGCAAAAGGTACGGCAACCGAAATGATGAGAGGCAATTCATATCTCTATCCCAAACACTACATGTGATCCATTGCTTAACCCTTTTGAGCACATACACTTGTGGATATTCTTTTCAAATCACCCCTGTCAAGAATCACCCCACATCGGGGCAACTAAGAGATCAAATGGCATCATGAGGTGAGGAAAATGGATTGAAATTTTCTTGCTCTCACTTGCATCAATCTTCAAGTCATGCCATTACATTGAATTCATGTGTTAATTTAAGTGCCTTAGGATGATGAAGAGCATTTCTTTCTCTATCCCATACACTTATATCCTTTGCATAGCCCACTTGAGCCTGCAATTTCATTTTCTTTAAACCCAATTGGTGATCATCCCCCACATTAGGGCAAGGCAAAAGGCAGATGAAGACTTTTGAAAAGTTCGAGTGTCATTCAAAGTGTAATTGCTTGACGCATGCATTGTGCGCAAGAATTGAATTCAAAATAGAACTAAGGGGCATAAAAAAACAGTGTGCCTGGTAAAAGTAAGGCCGATGCCCATGAAAAGAAGTGAAGAAACAATGCATGAGAGCTATGGGCATAAAAAGTGGTGTGCCTGGTAAAAGCAAAGTCAATGCCCATAGATGAAAAAAGAAAGTCAAGATAGGTGACTGTCAATTGCAAGAATTGAGTTTCAATGGAGCAATACTCAAAGAACTCAAAAGTTGAGTTTTTACAATCAATGGGGGACTTCATGAAGACAATCCCCGATGGTGAAAAAGAAAACTGGTGGCAATGCCAAGATGATCATCATCTCACACCTTTTACACACATTTTGAGCCTAATGATCCTTTCATTTCTCAACCCATGAACCCAACCTACGTTACGTCCCTTACAAAGTCTTTTCAGATTATGGCACTTGAATTAACGTAGGAGTTCATATGTTTATAAGCATCGCTCGAAGAAGTGCGAGCAAGATTATTTCTTTTTCATTTTGCAGGGTTCTTGACTTGTAAACCCGGAGATGATTACAAGACAGTTCATTCAATAGCTTTGACTCAAAGAGTCATTTTGTTAAGCCGTTGACCAAGCCACATTATGGTCCTTGTTAAAGACCTCTCAGATTGGTAAGATCGTACCGCTTGCGAGAATACTCGGACCCATGTCGATATGATAAAATTGAGTGATTCTCATAAAATAGCCATTCTAAATGAGAGTGAGTGAAAGTCTTTTCTAACCGAAAGTCTCTCATTTAGTATTCTTAGAAATCCATGTCATGAGTGAAGATTGTCTTAAATGATAATTCTCTCAAGTGGAAATTTGGGTGATGCAAAGGTCATTATGCATAAACCCTAATTGAATTGATGAAAACCTCACTGAATTTTGAAATGTGCATTCTAGAGTAGCTTAGATTGTCTATCTCTTTGATGAATGCATATCGTTTTTGCTCTAAGTCATGTCGACGATGGTAATTCAAGTTTCTTTCAGAATGTTTCATGATATTAGAAGATGAGAAACCTCCATCAGGAGGTGAAAGACCTCCACAGGATATCTAAATTCCAAAAGACATATCCCCAAGGATTAGAGATATCACCAGGTAAGTATATCTCTACCATATTCTAAAATACTTGTCATTGTGCAGGTATTCTCTCTTAAGTGCATCGACACTTGACTTGGTCAAGCTGTCCAGTTTTATCGACCTAGCGTGCTTTTGTAGCCCAGAGTCCCTTTTAATCGACACTCGGCTGAGTTGTCCCCCAAAGATTTTCCTCCAGATTCAATCTGATTAAAGCGACCGAAGAACGGTTCGGGTCCTGGTCAGTTGACCTCTGTTGCAAGGCTGGGCGACCGAAGAATGGTTCGGGTCCTAGCCAAGCAAAACCTCGTTTAGTCGACCGTAGAATGGTACGGGTCCTAGACAACATTTATTGCTCTAATAGGCGACCGTAGAATGGTACGGGTCCTAGAAAAGCAATTTCCTCATTCAGGCGACCGTAGAATGGTACGAGTCCTGAAAAATCAATTTTCCGTCAAGGCGACCGTAGAATGGTACGGGTCCTAGAAAGTGAATCCCCGTTTAGGCGACCGTAGAATGGTACGGGTCCTAGACAAAACCCATTTCCCTATTCAAGCGACCGTAGAATGGTACGGGTCTTGGAAGGTAAATCCCCGTTTAGGCGACCGTAGAATGGTACGAGTCCTAGACAAAACCTATTTCCCTATTCAAGCGACCGTAGAATGGTACGGGTCTTGGAAGGTAAATCCCCGTTTAGGCGACCGTAGAATGGTACGGGTCCTAGACACAACCAAACACTGTCATACTGGGCGACCGTAGAATGGTACGAGTCCTGGGAAAGCAGTCTCTTTACAAAGCCATGTTACTATTCTGGGCGACCGAAAATGGTACGGGTCCTGGACATGTAACACCAACTATCTTGAATCACTCTACCCTCTTTGAAGGTAAGTTATGCCAGGTAAGTTCCTTTACCATTTGCATACAAATTGCATTCCAACATTTTGACATCTCAATCTGGATCTGGATGTCTCAATTCTCTTCGTTGAATGTTTCACTCTGGATGTGAATGTTTTTTGACCTTTCTCGTTATACTTAGTCTGGATCTAGGTATTTCGAGCTTTTAAAATCGTGACATCTCTGTCTGGACCTGGATGTCTTGATTATTTTCATTCAAACATTTTACTCTGGATGTGAATGTTTGTCAATCCTTCTCATTATACCTTAGTCTGGATTTAGGTATTTTGAGATTTTCAAAAAATCTTGACATCTCAGTCCGGATCTAGATGTCTCAATTTTTTCCGTTGAATATTTCACTTTGGATGTGAATGTTCTTACCTATTACGCTTTTCAAGGAACCTGAGTGAGGGTTGGGTACTTGTGGAGTAAATAGGGATTTATCATGTACCTCAAAATGCTTTACCGCACTAATTGGTAAGTAATTGTAGGTACGTTCTTTCCTTTGACATCATGCATTTGCATTAGCATTTCCATGCATCATATAAATTGCATTAAAAGATGGAATTAATTTTCCGACAAAAAAAATCATTCAATGCATTTGCATGGTCAAAATTTAGATCTCAATTTGTCTTTGAAGGCAACCTCTTCGAGCTCACCTTCAAAGAGGGGCAGCTGTTGACACCTAAATTTTGGCGATCCATTTAGTCATTTATTGCATAAAAATTAGGGGTTAATTTTATCCTTAAAAAAATTTAATTGCATAGCTACATTTAGTTTGCATATTTTGCATTTTATTTATTGGACCGGTGGCGATGGTCGAATTGGTGTTTTTGAATTTTAAATTAATAGGCCGGGCTAGGCCCATGAAAGGATAAAATTAACCCAAGCCCGTCGTTATTTTTAATTGATTATCTTGCGAAAAATTAAGATTTGATGTGATATTATGGTTTTTGAAAATAAAAAAAATCGCATTGTAATCTTATTTTTTATCAATAGATGATGAAATCGGGGATAATATTTTTAGATAAGGATTTTTGTGATCAAGAGGTTATAAGCAATATTCGGGAGATGAAAATATTTAAAAAAGATCCTGTTTTGCGTCGCCTATAAAAGGATACGTACGGATCAATCGTGGGGGCCTTCTCTGGGGAGAAAAATTCAGAAAAGAGAAGGAGAAGAAAATTTTTCTGCAGAAAGTGCAAAAGGAAAAAAACTGCAAAAAAAAAAAAAAAGAAAGAAAAAAAGTCAGAACGTGAGAGAGAGAGAGAGAGAGAGAGAAAGGAGAAAAGTAAAAAACAGTAAAGGTTGATTTGACCTTTACTGTTCATCACCTTCCCCAAATCCGCTGCAACTCGCGGAGACCCGACGCCGGAGCTCCGACGAAGCCCGCCGCTCCCGACCTTGCCGAGCGCCACCCGTCACCGCACCACCGCCGCTCCGACCTCGCACCGCGCCCCGACGACCGCGCTCTCGCCCCTCGGCGACGCCGCGCCGCTGCAACACCCCCGCTCCGCCCGCAACGCCGCCGTCGATCTCCTAGCTCCGCCGCGCCTCCGCACCGCCACTGGTTCGCTTGCCTCGCCACGCCGCGCCTCGCCCGCGCCTACGACGTCCGCAGCTCCGCCGCCGCGCGCCAGCCCGTGCCCCGTCGCCGTTGCTGCTGCTCGCTTGCCGACCCACGACGCCGGAACCGAACGCCGAGCCGCTACACACCCGTGGGACAACACCGCTGCGACCCGCAACCCCGCTGTTCGCCGGCCACCGACGCCGCGCCTCCTCGTTGCTGCTGCCGCCCATCCCGCGCCAATACTCCGACGCCGGCTGTCTCCTTCGCCCGTGCCGCCCCTGTCTCGCCCGACCCGTGACCAGCTGGGCTCGCCTTCCATCGCGACACCCGCACTCGGAGTCTTCCGCCAGCACCGCCGATCAGTCCGTTGCTGGTCTTCGCCGGAGCTCGAACGCCGACGACCCAACCTCCGGTGATCCACCGAAGCTGCTCAACCGTAGGTGAAGCAAGCAGAAAAAAGAAAAACAAAAAAAAAAAAGAAAAGGAAAGGGAAATTAGGTACTTTTATTCTTTTTCTATTTACTTTATTTTATTTATTTCTTTTAAGTTCAGGAGTAATCTTTATTTTATGGATTTTGTAGGCATTATCCACAGGATATTCCCTAAATTATTGTAATTACTAATTTGATCCGTAAGATCTCGGATCATTTTTTTATTATAATAATTTCTGGGATTTGTCGATAGTATTTTAAGTGTTGAATCAATATAACTATTAATTTTGATCCGTAAGAATTCGGATCAGATTTTAGTTATTTTGAACTCTTTGTTGTGATAATTAGGGTTAGGATAATCGTTAATTTGACCTGTGAGACAACAGTTATTTTTTCGGTTATTTTGATCCTTTATATGATTGCATATCTTGATTGTTTAGATTTACTGTTTAGTTGATAATGGCTTGTTTTAGAGAATCACTAAAAAAATCTAAAAAAATATAAGAAAAACAACAACAAAAAATGCATTCATTTAGGTTGTTAGTTTTATCATTATTTGAATTGCATATGAAATTTTAATTTCGAAATTAATATAAAAACTAAAAATCATCATCCATATATCATGTTGAATTAGGGCATTCTTTGCACGTCATTGCATGTTAGGATTGCATGTTTATCAATTATAGGTAGATAATCTCTCCTAGATAAATTGCATGTTTTGTTAAGAAAATAAAAATGTCCATGTCATATGGAATTAAGTCCATGAAATGCACGTCATTTTAGTGATTATTGTTAGGTTCATTTCTAATTAGAACTTCCTCGTCATTAGACTAAATCATTTAATAAATGTCGCATGATATATAACTCGCGTGCTAAATTATATGCGGCATGTCATCTTAGTTTAAATAATTTTGTATGTCATTGCATCGCATTGCATGTCATTAGAATTAGGTCATTTAGATTGCATTTAATTATTGCATTTCTTCATGTCATATAGTTTAGGTCATGCTGTCATGTCATATTAGATTATTAACATGCATTGCATAAGTCATGATTTTCATAAAATAAAGTGAAAACAAAAATTGAAATTGCGTGTTAATTAGAAATCATATGTAGGGCTGCTGATGTGAATTCTGATTTAACAATGCAGATGCTTTCGTTGCTCCTAGGTATGTTTTGCAATATTTAATTGCTTTCTTGAGTGTTAAATTGGTGGTATGCGCACATGTATGATCACCTCACATGTTAGGAAGTTAAATTAAAATCAATTCAATTGCCAAACATTTTTTTTAAAATGAAATAAAAAGGTACCGAAAGGGCACTAGGATAGTCTAGTGTAACCAAGTCCCCGAACTCATAAATCTCTGGTTCGTAGGAGTAAAGTAAATCTCCCGTTACTTTACTTGGGTTTCTAATCGACCCACCAAAAATAGATTAGTGGCGACTCCTGATTAAAAATCATTTGCATGTTAAGAATTTAAACCTAAGTCGCGATTTGGTATGGGCTTGGGAGAGCCCGAGTTAAGTTTAGGCTTAACAATCCATTAGCCAAACCATAGGTGGTCCAAACCCTAAAAATTTAGGTCGCGACAGCTTGGCGACTCCACTGGGGACTTGTGTTAAAACACTTAGTGGACTTAGGCCAATTTTTCTTTTTAAAAATATTTTTGTTTGGCAGCGAGGATCCCAGGTATGTCCCTAACATTTCTAAGGTGTTAAATGTTCTTGCAGATGGGAGATATAAGGGGAGTAGTCTTTGCTAACCCTTGTCTTGCAGATTGGAGTTAGGGATGAATATTTGAATTAAAACTATAGAAGTGTTGTTTGCATTTAAACTGTTGTGCATGCTTTATTGCTTTAACACCACACTATTTGCACACACAACCTACGGTCGGACCTGGGCTGCAATAGGACTTCTAGGATGGTGTTGAGAAGGATACTTCCTCTAAAGCGAGACTGCTATGTAGAGGTTGACCTTCTCTTCCCCGAAATTTCCCGGAAAAGGAGTCCTATTCAGAAGAAATCAAAAACTGGTACTGCAAGCTTATACCGATGCTAACTATGCAAGATCCATGGTGGATAGAAGGTCAACATCTGGTTATTGCACATTTCTTGGTGGAAATTTAGTGACTTGGCGGAGTAAAAAATAGAATGTAGTTGCAAGATCAAGTGCTGAATCAAAATTTTAAGCAATGGCCCAAGGAATATGTGAGCTATTATGGCTTAAAATCATCCTAGAAGACTTAAAAATCAAGTGAGAGGGTCCTATGAAGCTATACTGTAACAATAAATCAACAATTAATATTGCTCATAATCCTGTACAGCATGATAGGATGAAGCATATTGAAATTGACAGGCATTTCATCAAAGAAAAGATAGAAGAGGGGTTGATCTGCATGTCCTACATACCTTCCGGAGATCAACTGGCTGATGTGCTAACCAAAGAACTTAATGGTGGGATTTTTCACGAAATAATCTTCAAGCTGGGAATGGAAGACATCTATTCCTCAGCTTGAGGGGGGGTGTTGAATTATCCTGATTTTTAAGACCTAATTATTAGGAATATTCAATCCTGATTTTTTGGGTCCTAATGTGGCACCCCCGACTCGCCTGAGGTCGCCACAGATACTCTCTCTTTAATTTCTCGATCTCATATAACTATGAGTAGAGATTTTTTTTTTTAAAACAGTCCCAGCGCAGCTTATTAGTGGAAGCATAAACAAGTCTCACCATCCCTTACTCCAATAACCATAATGCAATGCACACCAACTACGCACCATAATAAAAGATACTGCCGATTCACTCTTATTTATATTTTCATGATGGACATCAAGGTCGATACAACAAAAAAAAAAAAAAAAAAAAAGCCAAGATTTTAACTATACTCGGCTACCACCCCAAAAAAGGACTCAATTCTACATCGAACATGTACCACCCTCCATTAGCGAGCGTCGGCTATCTCCAAAAAGTGTCAACTCCCATCAGCTATACGAGCCATCACACCCAATCCGGAGCGTCGGGCGGCGGCGGCGGTAACATCCCTAACATCACTCCATCACGTCGAACATGGACAGACAAAAACTCCTGAATAACCGGGCCATTAGCTCGACCCACATCGTACATCACCAGTACTCGGACTCGAACAAACACTAAACTAGGGACACCGACACAGATATGCTCCGTACACTCCACATCAACATCAGTAGGTATGCCATAGTAAGTATCGCGTGCAACTGGCAGCAAAGGCATCTTTCTAATCTGAAATGTCAATCCCTAAAAGGGGTGAGTACAACCACTCAGCAGCAAAGATCCACCAAACTACTCAATGCATCAAACAGAACAATCATGGTGTCGAGAACCAAAACACATATCATTCATGCATTCAAGCATACCTTACCTTACAGCCATGCATATATCACCATGCCATATGTGCATATACCACCATGCACTTATCATCAAACATTCATGCATATACCACCATGCCATATGTGCATATATCACCATGCACTTATCATCAAGCATTCATGCATATATCACCATGCCATATGTGCATATACCACCATGCACTTATCATCAAGTATTCATGCATATACCACCATGCACTTATAATCAAATATTCATGCATATACCACCATGCCATATGTACACATCCATGCACATGTTTCAATTCTCGATCTTTATATTTCAATTAGATCTCATCAATTTCTTCCTAGGGACCAATGTTTGCATCCCACAATTTATCGCTCGTGTCCAACCTGGCATCATGAGGAACCTCCGGCACACACCTCCGGGCATCCGACACACACACTCCGGGCATCTCGTACCCCAACTGGCATCACGAGGTATCCTCCCGGCACACACCTCCGAGGCTTCCGGCACCCCCACATTCCGGGCATCCCGAAACTCCCGAGGACATCCGGCACACACACTCCGGGCATCCGGCACCCCCACATTCCGGGCATCTCGTACCCCAACTGGCATCACGAGGTATCCCCCCGGCACACACCTCCGAGACTTCCGGCACCCCCACATTCCGAGCATCTCGAAACTCCCGAGGCATCGTCGGCTCACACCTTCAACGGTCTTGTTACCATCTTAATTTACATTTATACATGTATCTCAATTTCAACATGGCATTTGATGCAACAATATCAAGGGTCTCAACCAACTTTTCATGCCATATAACACGCCATATGCCATCACGTATGCAGCAAAATCAACCACTCAAAGTATTTCATCACATGGATAATTTCATTTATTTTTCAAAACACATCAATTTTTTGAATAAATCAGAATGCATTCCTCTAATTAAAACTCCAGAAAAATTAGTAAATGGCATTAATAAATTCTGAAAAATTGACACATTATAGAAGAGACCTAAAGGCAGATATCTCATGCATAACATCATACCAAAAGAACCTCACACAAAACAGCACGGTCCATGCATCACAGTTTTCAAAACTTCAATATTTCAACTTGCACAGTTTCGGAAGAAATTTAAATTAAATACCCAAATGAACTCTAAAAATTCTGAAATTTTGATATGTTGTATATAAGTCCTATAGGTAAATATCTTGTGAAGACATAGAAACCCAAATCTTTCTAGATTAATAGATATAGACGATTATTTCCCCCTGTTCTCGGTATCGGCTTTTTCCAGATTATCATCTTTCAAAAGAAACTCATTTCTCCGACCTAAATATGTTCGTTTCTTCTAAATTTTTTAGTATGTTAACTCTCATAATATTACCTACAACTTTCATTAAGGACACACAAACAAATTTTAACTGTATGGTTTTATAAAAATCACGAAATCATACTGTGTCGAGGTAGCGTTTTTCCCAGATTCAGTTTCTTCAAAGAACAACGATTTCACCGACCTATTCTCGTTCATTTCCTATAAAATTTTGATATGTTCTACCTCAAGAAGTAAACTACAACTTCCATTAAGAGATCGAAGTGATATTTTTACAAGAAAGTTACTTTACAGACCACGAAATCTCTAAAGGTCAGCACCACGAATTCCAGACCTAATTTCTCCAAGGAAAAATCATTTCACTAACCATTTCTTGTTCGTTTTGCCTCAAATTTTAGTATGTTGTCCCTCAAGATATTCTCTACAACTTTCATGAAGAAATCGAAACAAGATTCCAACTAAAAAGTCGCATGCAGCACACAAACTCATGGGTGGTCGGACTGGTTTTTCCAGAAACAGCATGCATGGCCAACGATTCTCTCTTCAAAGCTCCGAAATCTCAACCCATCTACCACAACCAAGACTTACCATATACTACACAAACACACAGAAACGCAAGGGATAGGTGTTAGGACTTCACTTGCCTTAAACTTAAGCACAAACAGCAACAAGAACGGCGGCAAAGCGGCGAACGGACGGCGGCGAGCTAGGCGGACGATCCTCCTCCTTCCTCTCGCATGCCCGCTTCCTCTCTTTCCCTCTTCCTCTCTCTCGGACGACACTCTCTCTCTCTCTCTCTCTCTCTCTCTCTCTCTCTCTCGGTCGATTCCCCTTCATCATCCGCCTCCCTCTCTTTTCTTTTCTTCCCCCACAATCATTTGCAATCATTTGATTGCATGTAGCCGCCCAAGGAAGCCAATGGGGGCAGTCACGCTTGGCTTCTCCTCCATGCCACTTGGCAATTTACATGCAAGGCTTATGGGCTTCAAGGTTGGGCCGGCCTTGGGCCTTCATGGGCCGGTCGACCAAGGGGTTGGCGTGGGCTGGTTGGACGGTCTTTGGGCCTAAAATCAGCCCATCCTCTCCTATTCCTATTCCATTTAACCCTCATTTAAATTAACACCTAATTTCAACTTATAAACCCACAAAACTTTGTAATTTAAATTAATAAAATTCTACTTATAAAGTGCACCACCAAGAATAAGATTTCTATATCAATTTGCACCTTAATAAAATCCTTGGGTCACTTGTAGACACATCTCTACCCAAACAATTGTCCATTACAATGCTTGGCCTTAAATTAAATGAAATTCATTGATTCAATGGCTAATACAAATCCAATGGCACTTCCATTACCTAATCATGGTTCATGGTACTCCAGAGGTTGTCATGAGATTTTTAGGATGCCACACCTAATTATTAGGAAATAGCTATAAATAATTAGTAAGGAAATAATTTATTAGTATCCCTTGATTTGTGGGATTATAGTGTATTATTCATATATGTTTTTTCCTAGTTAGTACTTGTAGAAGTCCTATAAATAGCCTTGTAATCTTGGCACAAAAATATAGAAAATTATCACAATTCTTTTCTCTAAATTCTTCAGAGCCCAATATGATGCGACACAGCAGATTCTGGGTTCGAATTGCTAAACCAATGTGGCAGAATAATTACACCTATCACTCTATGAGCAGAATCTCCTTAATAAATGCGTATGGAGCAGTTTATCATCTATGAGCGTAAGTGTATACTAGTTGAGACAAAGATTTGAATTCCCGTGTTATAAAAATTTATAAAAGAAGAAAGTTAAAAAAAAATGATGAGATAATTGTTCCATGTGTATAAAAATAATTATAGAAGAAGCGATATGTGGCTCTGAAGTTAAGTGCTCAAATTAATTTCATTGATAAAACCATCTTAAAATACAATCTGGATTCAATTTGGTTGGGTAGTTTAATTTTTTAGCACTATTGACAATAAGATCCGAATATATGTTATGCCAATACATAAATGTCACGTCTTTCATGTCATAGATCCCAAATCACTAAAAAGGCCTTGTTTAGTGCCATAACAAGAAATTTTCAAATGAATACCAATTCCAAAGATATCATTTTTTCCTTTTCAGTTGTTTAGATTGTAAAAAATTTTGGTCACAACGAGAGAATGAACAATAGAGGAATAGGGTAAAGTCCAGCTACTAGCAACAAATATCGGTGGCCAGAGATAAAAGACAGCAGAGTCCAGCTGCCGACGACCTTCACTAGTGATTGGTGGTGGAGGCCAGTGACCGTAGTGGTGGCAGGGTTCACGGCGGCGGCGGGAGTTGATGGTGGTATCGAGTTTTTGACAAATTTTTTTTTCTTATATTGGAATTAACTATCATGAATTATAAAAAGGCTTTGTGCATGACAACGTAAGCTCTTACCTACTCATGGATGTAGAAAGGTTCTATGTGAACCTTTTTCTTTTCTAGCGTTACAACCAAATAAAACTTGCAAAGAAATTAAAAGCGAAAGAGTAACAACACAGACTTGGGTTTAGGACAAATGAAAATGAGAGAGCGCAAAAACAAGTTAAGGTTTTATTTGATTTGGGCTTAAGGCCCGTCCGCCCAAGTTGGGCCCAGAAAGCCCGGCCCACGGGAATAGGGCCCGTGGAAAGAAGGGGGTATAAAAGGGAGGAGAGAGAGAGAGAAAAGGCACCGTTTAATAAAAAAGAAACGACGTACGCTTCTCTCCCTCCCGCTCTCTGTTGTTTTCCTCCAAAGGCAAACAGTGACTCCCGAAGGCGTTTTTTGCTTCACCGGATCAACAGGACTAAGATTTCTCTTCCTCCATTGGCGTCGGTGTTTAATCTGTGGCTAACAAGGTACGCTCGAATCCGTGGTGTGCTTTACGATCGGTGATGTGTGTTTTCCCGGGCTTCGTCTTCCGCATTGATTTAGGGGTTCGATTCGGTGTCGAATCCGGTTTTTCGGGGATAAGTCATTCTCTTCATTGGTATCAGAGCCCTAGTTCACGTTTTCCCGATCAATTTGATGTTTTTTGTTTGAGTTTTCGCGAAGAAACTCTCGGCCGTACGGATCGGGACAAAAATCCCAACACCCGAGCGTTCTTCGGCCTTTTTACTGAGTTTTCGTATGTCGAAACTGTTTTGTGATTGCGTAGGAAGAAGCGCGACGTCGAGACGAGTCCGGCGATGTGTCGACCGCCGCAGGGCGCCGCCGCACGCGCCCACATGCGCGGCCGGAAGGCGCTGCGCGTGGGCGCGACGCGCCCGAAGCGCTGGCATTGGCCAGCGCCTGCGGTGCACGCGCCGTCGCCAACCGCGCGTGCACGCCGCGCCAGCGGCGGCGGCACGCACGCGCGGTCCGCGGACCGACGCGTGCTGACGTCACGTGATGACGTCACCGATGACGTCATCACTGACGTCTTTTCGCCGGACGGTCACCGGCCAGCGACCCGACCCACCGGAGACCAAGGCACGTGGCAGGCACGTGCAGATGACGTCTGCGTGACGTCATCCCCTGCACGCGCGCGGCACGTGCGTCGGTCCGCGCGAGCGGTCCGTCCGGTCCGACCGGTCCGACGACCGACGACCGTTGACCCTCTGACCGTTGACCACGTTGACCGTTGACCGTTGACTTTGACCGTTGACCGTTGACCCGAAAAAAAAAAAAAAAAAAAAAAAAAAAAAAAAAAAAAGTGTTTCTTTTTCAATTAAGTCTATGTGGATTATAATGTGATCCCTTATTTGTTCTGCATTTGTTGCAAGAACAATGCCTCCCTTGAGGTTGCGCACACCTATTCGCGCGATTCCGATGAACAAAAGGATAGGGAAGTTGTCTAAGTTGATAGCCGAGGCGACCGATCATCGATGGGAGAGAGGTGACTTAATTGATCATGTCCTTGAAGTCAACGGGAAAATTCAACAGGTCATATGGAATGGTCGTCCTATGTCACAGTCAGAGATGGTACGATTTTTCATAAACACTCTTCCACCTGAATGGCAAGATGTGTTGAATCGCATATGGGATGTCAACGGAGTCTTCCTATAAGAAAATTGTGATGGATTTTGTAAATGAATATTATTGTATTGTTTCAAGGGAAAAGATCAAGAAATTGAACAAAATAGGATCTTTCCTTCGTTCGTGTCGACTTGGTGTTAGTTGTATTGGTGATATATATTAAGTGTGCTTTGTGGACAACTTAATGTAATGTTTACTACCTGATTGTTGATACTGTAGCAACTTATATGTTATTGTTAATTGAAAGCATTATTGTTTTATTGGATGTCTATTATATATTGCTTTATGTTATTGCTGGTTGTTGTGGGTAATTAGTTGTGGGTAGTTTTAGAAGTTTTTGTAGCTTCATAGAATTGATTTTGCATAAGACAATTATATTGATGATAGTTTTAAGTTAGGATTTTGGAGGATGATTGGAAACATAGTGACCTTTTGATTCTGAAACCTTACTTGAAATTATTCATTAATATGATGGGTCTATGTAAATAGAGATGCATAAATGATAGGCATTAATAATTCGTGCATATGTCTGATGTGTTCAGATCAATGACTTCAGCCACAAAGAGCATAGTTGCCGAGCTGAACAAAGGTGAAAAGCTCAATGGTGACAACTATGAAATTTGGCACATGAAAGTCCAATATGTGCTGGAAAAGCAAGAAGCACTAGAAGCTCTTGACCATATTATGGAAGATCTTGAGGATGCTGTGCGCCACCTTGAGCTAATAGAGGACCGTCTAACGGCATTTGAGTCAAAAGTAGACATTTACAATGCTGGTTCTAGCTCAAAAAGGGCTTTGAGCTCTAAGTGCAAGCGTATTGATTCGTTCAATATGTGGGATTGCAAAGGATCAAGTCCTTGTTGCAAGAAATCAAAAGTTAACCAACACAAGAGAGGAAAACGTCCTCAAGTGAAGAAAATGTCAAGGGTGAAGTGTTACAATTGTGACCAGAAGGGTCACTATGCTCGCAATTGTCGTGAGCCAAAGAAGGTAAACACCCCTTGTACTATTCAGAACTTTACTTATGTGTCGAGTTCTGTTTTTTTGACTGAATCTAATCCTTTGTGGACTGTAGATTCAGGAGCGACGGACCATGTAGCGAAGGATAGAGGATCCTTCGTGGAATTCCGACGAGTGCCAACTGGAACTAAGTGGATCTATGTGGGAAACAACTCCAGAGCTGAAGTGAAAGGAATTGGCACATGCCAACTCAATATGCGTGGTGGACGCACTTTGTTCCTTCATGATGTATTGTATGCTTCGGAGATTCGTCGGAATTTAGTGTCTGTTTTAGTGTTGGTTAGATTAGGTTTTAATATGAACTTCCATTATAAAGGTGTAGATTTGTATTTGGATATAAACTACTATGGTTGTGGTTATTTTTTGGATGGTTTCATTGTATTAGATATTGAGTATGTCAATGCAAATGTTAGTTATTCCTTTATCACGTCTCCTAATTCATATAATAATGATGTGAATGTGTGGCATGCTAGACTTAGTCACATTGGCCAACAACATATGAAAAGACTAGCCAAAGAGGGCTTGTTAGGCAATATTGAAAAAGTTGATTTGCCCATATGTAAGCATTGCCTAGAAGGGAAAACGACAAGGAAACCATTTGGAAAAGGAAAAAGAGCTGAATTTCCTCTGCATTTAATCCATACTGATATCTGTGGTCCAATGAATGTGAAAGGAAGGTATGGGGCTGTTTATTTCATCACTTTTATAGATGATTACACTCGATTTGGATATGTCTATTTGATTTCTCATAAATCTGAAGCAATAAGTTGTTTCAAAAGGTTTATGAACCTGGTAGAGAATCAATTAGACAAGAAAATAAAAGCATTGAGATCCGATCGAGGTCGAGAATATTTATCTGATGAGTTCAGAAAATTGTGTGATGAAAAAGGAATAGAAAGACAGTTGTCTATTCCATATACTCCTCAACAAAATGGTGTTGCAGAGAGAAGAAACAGAACCCTACTGGAAATGGTTAGGTCCATGATGGCGCATGCTAACTTACCCATTACCTTTTGGAGTGATGCTTTGTTAACTGCTGCCTATATACTTAACCGTGTGCCTTCCAAATCAGTTACTTCCACTCCATATGAGTTATGGACAGGTAGAAAACCGGACTTAAGTTTTCTTAAGCCATGGGGTTGTGCTGCCTACACACATGAGTCCTCTCACAAGTTTGGGAAATTGGGTCCCAGAAGAAAGAAGAGTATTTTCATAAGATACTCAGAACACTCAAAAGGGTATGTGTTCATAGGTGAGCAGGAAAGTGGGAGTATAACTGAGTTTGAATCACGAGATGTCACATTCTAAGAGGATGAATTTCCTAAGAAGGGCGAAATAGGGGAAGATTGTTCCCTATTTGAAACCTTGGATCAAGATAATGACCTTAGTGGACTTCGTCCAAGTGGGAGTAATATGAGAAGTGATGAATTAAATTCAACTCATTCTCAATTGCAACCACGTGATGAGACGACATCATCATTACCTAATCCAAGTGGGAGCATGATGGGGGATGATGTGCAAAGTGTACAATCTCCCATACGGCGAACAAGTCGTCAAAGTATTCCCCGTCGACGTTTTGACATTGAAGGGGAAACTTTTATGGTTGCTCCACAAGATGAGGATGAGCCAAGAAATATTAATGAGGCTCTGAATTGCCCTAGTAAGGAAAAATGGATTAATGCAATGGAAGAGGAAATGGAGTCACTGAAGTCAAACTAAGTCTGGGAACTGGTTGATCTTCCAAAAGGGACGCAAAGCTATTGGGAACAAGTGGGTTCTCAAAATAAAGCGAAAGGCTGATGGCTCGATAGAAAGCATAAGGCTCGCCTTGTGGCGAAGAGGTATAATCAACATGAAGGAATTGATTATGAAGATACATTTTCTTTTGTAGTGAGATTTACCTTGATTCGCATAATTCTGGCAATAGTGTTTGGTATGGATCTTGAGTTACGTTAAATGGATGTAAAGACTGCTTTCCTCAATGGAGAATTAGAGGAAGGAACATATATGGAACAACCTGCTGGTTTCATAGTGAAAGGCCAAGAAGAAAAAGTATGTCGACTTTGGGGGTCGATATATGGCCTTAAACGATCGTCAAGACAATGGTATATACGATTTCATAATGCCATAATGGCATATGACTTTACAATGATAGATAAGGATCATTGTGTATATATCAAAAGATCCAAGGATCAATTTGTGATCATATCATTATATGTTGATGATATACTAATTGCCGGAAGCGATATGGAGCTAGTCAATACTATCAAAAGTTGGTTGTCTTCCAAATTTTTTGAATTGAATGATATGGGATTGTAAACCCATTGACACTCCTATTGCAAAAGGTGAAGGATTGAGCCATAAACTGTGTCCAAGGACTCCACAAGAGAAGGAACAAATGAAACATGTTCCTTATGCTAGTGCTGTAAAGAGCTTGATGTATGCTATGATGTGTACAAGACCTGACATATGTTATGTAGTTGGAATGGTGAGTAGATACCAATCC
The DNA here is from genome assembly GCF_016545825.1 of Eucalyptus grandis. Taxonomy (NCBI): domain Eukaryota; kingdom Viridiplantae; phylum Streptophyta; class Magnoliopsida; order Myrtales; family Myrtaceae; genus Eucalyptus; species Eucalyptus grandis. The sequence continues at coordinate 74,547,955 of NC_052619.1, forward strand.
AATCCAGGTCAAGCACGTTGGAAAGCCGTTAAGAGAATACTTGAGGTATCTAAAGTGGACTGCTGATTATACGTTGAGTTATTATGGAAAGGATCTCGCGACTCTAAGGCTATTCTGATGTTGATTGGGGAGGAGATTTAAATGAAAGGAAATCTACCTCTAGGTTTGTTCTCTTACCGAATAATGGCACCATGTGTTGGAGCAGTAAGAAACAAAAGTGTATAGCCTTGTCCACGATGAAAACTGAGTTCGTGGCATTATCAGCAGCGGTACAAGAAGGAGTTTGGCTTAAGAGATTCTTGGATCATTTAGGTGTTATTGAGAAAGCTGCAAATCAATTATTGGTTAACTGTGATAGCCAAGCAGCTATAGCATACACCAAAGATCCAAAGTATCATGGCAAGACCAAACATATAGATACCAAGTATAACTTTGTCAAGGATATGGTTGCACGAAAGGATGTGAACTTACAGTACATATCTACGCATAGAATGGTAGCAGATCCTATGACAAAGCCAATACCTAGAGATGTGTTTTTGTGGTCATGTAAAATCTCTAGGATTGCGTAGAATCGATGTACTTGGATTGTAATTTCCTGAGTTGTTCACATTTATGAACTAGTGTTGTTTCATTATTAATGCCTATGAATCTTTGTATGATCTTTTATGCATCTTAATACTTAGTGTATTATTTTAAGTTGAGAAGTATGTCGGACAGATAAAAGATTAGCCCACTCACACGGGTAATCGCCTCATTTCTTGTGTGATAAATAGAGATGAGACTGATTTTAAGCTTATTATCTAGGTGATAATCGAGAGCTCAAGTTTAAAATACGTATGTCGCCTTAACTAAGTGTTAAGATGAGGACATAATACTTACGATGTCCGAAAGTAAAATACCCCACATATTTTACTTTATCTGTCTATGATGCCAGATGTGAGTTCTGATAAATTTTGTGATTGAGTAGATATGTGAACTCAAGTTAGACATTAGGTATGTCTGAACTATCATCTGTACAGTATTGAAAAGTGCAGACATACGCTCCATGGGAAAGGAGTTAATACCGTAATACGTATTTCATACTACGTATGCATGAGACGACCAATAAGAGTGGCAAAAAGTTTGATCTCAACTTTTATGACGTGTGAGACTCTTGAGGAAAAGAGTTCCTTAATTTTTAGTCCCCTCAGGACTCTTACTTATTCTCAAGATTTCTATTTAGTGTTTGCTATCTTAGGATGTTGCCAATGGTCATGAGATGATTCGATCTAATGGGGCATTTCTAGAAAAGCAAGCTGGACTGAAATTGAGAGTTTGAAGGAAAGAGGAAGATCGATTTTGGAGAATTACATTGTAGTTTTTGTATTCACTGGTCGACCAATTATGATTGTTTTTGTGATAATTATAATTGTGAATACAATATGTATCATTGTTTAAAAGAGATCAAGAGAGATATAAATGTGATCGATCGATCTAGGGTACTGCATACTAAATCTACTCGGAGTGTGACGCCCATTAATGAGCTGCTATATATTCCTAACGATGTATAGCAACGAGCTCTCAAAGTATGCTGGTCGCACGGATTATTCACCGGTATGAAAGTTGAAGAGAGGTAAAGAGAATCCTGTTCGGCCCACCATGTGCGAGTGGGAGATGAAGGTTTTATTTGATTTGGGCTTAAGGCCCGTCCGCCCAAGTTGGGCCCCGAAAGCCCGGCCCACGGAATAGGGCCCGTGGAAAGAAGGGGGTATAAAAGGGAGGAGAGAGAGAGAGAAAAGGCACCGTTTAATAAAAGAGAACGACGTACGCTTCTCTCCCTCCTGCTCTCTCGTTGTTTTCCTCCAAAGGCAAACAAGTGACTCCCGAAGGCATTTTTGCTTCACCGGATCAACAGACTAAGATTTCTCTTCCTTCATTGGCGTCGGTGTTTAATCTGTGGCTAACAAGGTACGCTCGAATCCGTGGTGTGCTTTACGATCGGTGATGCGTGTTTTCCCGGGCTTCGTCTTCCGCATTGATTTAGGGGTTCGATTCGGTGTCGAATCCGGTTTTTCGGGGATCAGTCATTCTCTTCAACAAGAAATAAAGCGAAGTACCAGATCCAATCCCCGTGCTGTGCGAGCAGCTTGCAATCTTCAATTTAGAAAGCACGTTCTCTTATCTTGCTCTTCGCTCTTCGTTGCTTCCTGCTAGGCCCCTCTCTCTCTCTCTATTTGGCCGTAGACTTTGCTCGTCAGCCCCAGCCCCAGTGGGGGCTTACATAGAGTCTGACAATAGATAGATGAAATCACTTTTTATTCACTCATACCTATACCCTACTCTTGTCTCTGCAGTATTTGAACAAGTGGAGAAAAGGACCGCCCCTGCGAATTATATTTATTGGTTGGCTTGATAATATTATATTTTCCCTTATTTTCCTTTTCCATTTTCAAAGACTTATGATGTGAAGGCATTAGGAATATCTGCATTGGATTGGTGCATAGAAAAGAGGGGCACATGGCGTCGTTCAATTACGATTGTTATAGGATACGATATACCAATATTTTTCTTTTGGCCATTATTTTCTTAAGTTGGAGGACGAAATTTAATTGTTAACTATTAAACATCACTTTCCCATTTCTTAATTTAATTATTTGGCTAATCAAGTCCTCACATGTGTGGATGTCATAAAAAAAAGACTTACACACCGTCAAACCTACGCCGTAAAAAGAGACTTACGCAAAGGTGGGACCCACCTTAAAAAAAGAAAAGGTTGAAGAAGTCAACAAAAGAAAAGGCAAATGGGAACTGTGGAACGCTTTGGCTCTTCTAAGGATGTGTTTGGTAATAATTCTGTTTCTGGGAATAAGTTTTGCTAAAATATGATTTTTTCTAATTTTATCTCCTAAACGAGTTTCTTAACATTCAAAGGCATTTAATAACTGTATAAAATTTCTATTCATGAAATAGAAATGTGTTTGGTGCAACCCTCAAAGTTTTTTTATGACTTAGAATTTTTTAAATTTTCTGATAATTTCATTTCTTTTTTTTCGGTGCAACCCTCAAATTTTTTTATGAATTAGAATTTGTTTAATTTTGTAATAATTCCATTTCTTTTTTTTGTTTTTGGTCGTTGGCCTCGGCTATGGCTGGCAAAGAAGAAGAAGAAGAAGAAGAAGAAAAGAGGGGGGAAAAAAAGAAAAGGCTTGAATGTAGAATTATTCTCGGGAACAAAAGAGGGGAAAAAAAAAAAGAAAAGGCTGGAGTGTAGAATTATTTCCGGGACCAAAAAGGCAATTTTTGAAAGGCTTGAGTGTAGAATTATTCATTTTTTTTTTACTTCTTGATTCTGCTCCAAATCGAAGAAGAAGAAGAAGAAGAAGAGAGGGGAAAAAAAGAAGAAGAAAAGGCTTGAGTGTAGAATTATTCTCAGGAACAAAAGAGGGGGAAAAAAAGAAAAGGCTTGAGTGTAGAATTATTCTCATGAACAAAAGAGGGGGAAAAAAAGAAAAGGCTTGAGTGTAGAATTATTCATTTATTTTACTTCTTAATTCTACTCCAAATCGAAGAAGAAGAAGAAGAAGAAAAGAGTGGAAAAAAAAAGGCTTGAGTGTAGAATTATTCTCGGGAACAAAAAAGCAATTTTTTTTACTTCTTGATTATGCTCCAAATCTATTTTTGTAAACAAAAACGTTACCAAATGGATTTCTAATCCCTTTTTTTTTTATTCCAAGGAACAAAAGAATAGAAATAAGTATCTTTTGGCACGTTATCAAGTAGGTCCTGAGAGGCCAAGAACATGCATGCAAAGAAAAAGAGGAAAAAGAAAAAGAAGGGAAAGAAGAAGAAGAAGAAAAGAGAGGGGGCTTGCGCATACACCCCAGCAAGCCGATTTAACTCCCATTTGCAACTCCCAATAAGTGCTTACACCCCTCATTTGTCTAATCAGAGTAATTTTCAAAGTTAAGTCGTATTTTCAAAATTCTGAGAAATTCGAGCTGCGAAATCCAATTTTTGAGTTAAAGAGCTAGGATTTCTCGAAAATGATAGATTATGGTGTTGTGAACCCGTGGAGTTTAACGGGAGCCATTTTAGAGCAATAGTTTTGTCAAAGCAAGATTTTAGGTTTCCGTGTGCAAATTCCACGTTGTATTTAGGTATCAATAATCACTTTCAGTGGACGATTCGTTGTCATGTAGGAGTCATCTTATTAGCAATTAAGTTAAATATAGTAGTTCATAGTCAACATAGTGTTTTACTTGGTTTAAATATCGATTATCATTTAATTGTTAATATTATGAAATTGTAGGCACATATAGCTACATTGTTTGATCGTAGGCATTTCGAGATGAGTGGTACTATCTCTTTTTTGAGTTTGTAAAAACTTATATCCTGAAAGTAATATGAATTATATATAATTAGGAAATGGCATTATTGTTGCATAAAAAGTTGGATCAAGCATTTACTACTCCTTAGTTATTTACAAATATTTTGAAAACATGTTTTGCAAGATTGTGCGGAAGTTTTAGGTGTATATATTACTTTGCGAACTAGTTTATGAAAGGATTCATGAATGATACGAGAAATGCTTTGAGAAAATTATTTATGGCTTATGAGCTGTGTTGCTAAAAATAATATTTGTTTGGTTTGTAAAATGTATATTGGATTAGATTTTTGATATTGCAGAGTGGTTGTTTGATGCTCAATATGACTATGAACCCAGTGAGGGGTTTGTAGGTATGTGTACCGGTTTGGGATATCCTTCTAAATCAAGTCACTGGCTTTGTAGGTGAAGATATTGTTAAGGGAAGAATCTTAGTCGCCTTATCACCAAATGTTGTATCATGATCCTAGTAGGATATTGAATAATAAATTGGTCAATGGAACGAACCATCGACATATGATTTGATGAAATTTGTTAGTGGAACGGATCATTAATATGTGAGTTATTGATCAATGAATTGGACCATTGATATTATTATTTTAATATTACTGAGGAACTAAGTATTTTTTTTTAAACAAAGCTTTATTGAAATAAAACAACTTGTATATAATTTGATACGTATTTTATACCTTGAGCTTGGATTATGAGTTTTTTGTATTGCTTTGTATACATGCAGAGTAGTTGCTCGATCTACTTAGAAGATGTACTATTCATTAAGTTATGGTTGCTCACTCCTCTCTTTCCCAATCTTTTTAGATACTTTGACTGTCGGCGATAATACAAGAATGCTAACAACGGGGACTATCGGGAGTTGGACTTTTGAATATAATTTGAGGCTGCATCATTCGAGGGAAAAGACGGCCAGGTCATACCCTTATCCTTATAGAATTCAGGGTGTGACACTTATTACCTCCCTCCAAAGTCCTTCGATTGTTAGGTATATATCTGCCACTCACGCCAAGATATATATACTTCATTCAAGGCCACATTAGTTTTGAGGCCATTCGTTGCATCTCAAGCACCCAATTTGTGACCGAAATTGCTCCTCCTAATAATTGCTTCTAACATGTCATACAGAACCACAATCTAATTATTTGTAAAGAAAAGCGAACCCGAAAACATCTCTCGCATATACTGATCTCATGGCCAAGTTAATTTAATTTTTCCTCACTAGATTCTGGATCAATTTCACCGAAAAAGGCAAGATACCTTTCCAAGTATGAATCGGTCATATCTAAACTGACAAAAGTTGTGAATGGTCCTGTTATTCCTTGGATAGAAAATGTAAATGATAAGAATCTTAACGGTACTCAAACAGGAAAAGATTGTGACTATCCTGTGTACATAGGCACTGAAAATGTAAAGATAAACTGGAAGTGAAGATAAACAGCATATGTTCTTTAATTGATCAGCGATCCTTTGCACAAATTACAATTCAGATATTTATACCAACTATCACAAGTTTACAAATCGCGCACATTCGAAAACTTCGATCCCTAGTAGAGGCGCATCCCGTCACTTCCTCCGCAGCTACCACCTTCAGTGGCTGTGTCCACATTGCCCACTAGTACAGGACAGTTATTTTACTACTGGACTCTCTTGTTGATGGATTGCACTTTACCGTCAGTTGGCCATTTTTGCTTTTGTCGTTATTATAGTAAACCCTTGTCAATTAGGACATTTCATTTTAAAGGAAGTGAATAGTTTCCGGTTCTTTTAAATATTCGTGTACCATCATTATTTAAAAAAAAAAAAAAAAAAAAAAAAAAGACGCTTTTGATGATCGTATCTTTTTACCTCACACCTTTTGCCGGTAACTTTGCATGTTCTCCACCGCTTCCTTGCAAGAGACGCCACGTTATACTATTTTAGAAAACCTATTTCTTTGGAACGCGTGACCTAAACCAATGGTCTTCTTCTTCAATCTTGGGCTCTCAAACTTTCTTCAAACATTGGCACCGGTCACCAGATCTTCGGCCTTTTCCTCTTAGCCTCCCCGGAGTATACGTTGCTTGATTCACTGATCCCCGAGTTTTCAAATGGAAAGGCGAACTCTCTCCCCCCAATTTTCTAGATCGATATGAGGATGAATAGGTCATTCTTGATCTTTACCAAAAAAAATAGTTATTCTTGACGCTTACTTTAAATCGCTGCTCGTTCCTTCATCTTTTAATCACTGTTTTCCTCGTCACCATGAAGTTCTTCTTATTCATGGATACTTTCTCCTTGAACAAGTTTGGATAAAGATAAATCGTCGATTCATGGCTTTTCTAGTTTCTGATGCAAACCCGACGTGCTGCCCTTTGGAAACAAGCCCAAATTGTTAGCTTTGAAATTCTGCTGCCTTGACTTGAGCTTGCAATATGATTTAATATGTTCTCTTTGTCTCTTCTGGCCTCCTCCACAAATTGCTTTTTTACTTTGCCTAGGACCTCTCTCTATTACTCTTCTCGGCATTATGGTCATTATCGGATGTTGACACTTGAATTTTAATTGACAAATGAAATGCCCATTTTTTTGTAAAAATAAAAACAAAATAAATAAAGGCTAATACCACGAAAAGCTCCAAACTAGTATACCTCATTAAAACCCCCAAACTAATATATTTGTGATAAATTTACCCTCCGTTAATTTTCATTAAATTTTACTCTCAAATTGTTGAGTTGAATGATACGTGATAGTTAATAAGTATACTGATTTAGGTTTTATTATTTGTCTACCAATTTGTGGTTTTTTGTGATAGTTTGTTGTTTTTGATGATAAAAAAAAATAATTTGAATAAATTTGTTACGGGTATATTAGTTTGAAATTTTTTGTAGTCAAAAAATTAGTTTGGGATAAATCTATGATAAATGTAAAAATTTAGGATTTGTATGGTGTTAACCCAATAAATAAATAATAGACAAATAAACAAAATAACAAAAACAAGGCACAATTTTAAATAAATACCTAAAGTGCCCTCATTTTCTGAAATAAGGCCCGGAAGTAGATCTTACTTCAAATAAAGACCTGAAGTGATCATATCAATCTGAAAAAAGGATCCGAACTCACTATTTAGTGAGGGCAATTTTGTTTTTTAAATTGTTTCCTTTCTTCTTTTTTTCTTTTTCTTTAAAAAACTAAAAATATTAAAACTTCAAAAAAAAAAAAAAAAAAAAAAAAAAAAAAAACGAACACACATGGTAGAGAGGGCTCCCTCACCCGTGGCCGCCACCCCATCACTAGTGGGGTGGCGGCGATGGCCGCGACCCTCGCCAAAACGAGAGAGGGCCCTCCCACTTGTATTTTTTATTTTTAAAATTTTTCTTTTTAAATTTTTAATCTAATATAATTCAAATTTAAATTGTGTTTGAATGAAAATATCCTTGATCAACTAGAATTTTTTCTTTGGCTAAGCTAGGCCCTCATTTGAAATAGGCATAACTACTTCAAATCCTTCTTTGTGACTTATATGTTATTTGAAACAAAGTCCATTTCGATCCTTATTTAAGAAAATAAAGTCACTTTTGGACTTTATTTGAAATTTTCCCCGAAGAGAGAAAATAGGAAAGCTTCCGCCATATTCAATTCGGTTGCTAGGTCTAGATTCAGGACGTCAGTGCAGATCCATGCAAGCTGGGCCAGCCGACTTCGTCATGCGGCCCGGTCCAAACACACCCACCGTAACATACGTTATAAGCATGGGCTCGTTGGAATTAAGAAGAATAAAGGATTCGACCCATTCAGATGAGAAGCCCACGATAGATAAACCCGACCTGTTTCTCTTTTTCCCTGTACTCTCTTCTTTGTCGTCTCTGAACTCAATGCAAGAGATGTGCTCATGGAACAGACCCGGAAGCAGAGGACTGATTACAGACGCACCGAGCATTGAAAGTTCCTCTCCATAAGCGATTTCCTTCAGACTCATCTCGCGATTTCCAACGTCCTGAGTCAGTTCCAGTTGTGTCGCCATCTGTGTACCGCTGCTTCATTTGCAGCGAGTCATCACCCTTTTTAGCTCTGTTCCACGGGCAAAAAGCTCTCGGGTTTTCAGATTACGCTTGAATTTCCTCCACCGGTTCAGGTTTCAGTCATCAACACATCTTAGAGCCTACTGCTCTGTTTCACTCTGTTCTCATGAAAGAAGGAACCGAAATAGCACGTCCTCTACTAAGATCAAGCGCTCTCACATGTTTTACGAAATGACTCTAGCTATTGTTGAATCTAATAATTTTTTATATAGTTTACATGGGCAAGCGCATATTAGAAGTATTGCAACTTTAGTAGCGACAAATCATTTTAGTGCTACTTTGATTAAAAAAAAATTATTAATTGTCAATTCTCATTTGGAATGTCGAAAATATAACGTAACAATATTTTGACATTTTCTTTGAGATCTACTAGCTTGTTGGAAATCCAACCGGCAATAATTCAGCATAAATGCACTAAAACGACGTCGCTACACAAGTTTGCCCTCAATTTAATAGAATTAGGGACAAATCGGATCAATTTTCTCTCATTCTTCAAACCCTAATTTAGACAGAAGCATTTTCAGGCAAAATGAAGAGCTGAATCTTGCAATTGAGATCACGAGCAGGACATCCGGCTCAAGTTCGGGTCAACAATGCCAAGACGAAGGTGAATATTACTCAATTTTATGTAAAATTGGAATCCTGGAGCTTAGCGGTGAATTTCTTCCGATGCCAAGGACGACGACATCGAAGCCGCGGAGTGCCCTTTCGAATGGCTTTGAGGGCACTCTCCACCTGGAATAAGTGGCCGTTTGACGAAAGCACTATTCTTGCTTTGTAGCAAGCCATTTCATCTTCGACTTACATACTCAAAATTTGTTCTGGAAAGCTTGTGCTTTGCTTGATGATCTGTGAAGGTTTCCTTGTGAATATCAAAGAGAGAGATTAAGTTTCGAAGATGTGGAGTTGCTTTGTCATAACGAGCCACCTCATTATCTACTTAAGACTTTCTTTTTTTACAAAAAATGTCATGTAGGCATTAATATATTAAAAAAGGCCACGTAGGACTTTTTATCAGAATTTATAACTTAAAGCACTTAAGTGAAAAAAAAAAATTAAATGTAGTATTGAAGTGATTTGGCGAAAAGTTCTAACATTAAAGTAAGCAATATAGGAAAAATTATAATATTTTTGGTGTCTTTTTCCAGTTAACATGTTATTAATTGTTTTGTTAGCCACTAAATATGATTTGCGATGTAATTCCGTAGCTATCAAGCACATTATTGAACCTATGTTGCCTCTGCTTCTTTCATTTTATGCGCCATGTATTCTCACGGCAGCGGTCGAGCGCGAAAATGTCCCAAGTCAATGTCTGTGATGTTTGCGCATGTTTCCATCTCTCTCTATAGTGTATTCCTTCTCCATATCTACGTTCCATGAAATTCTATGATGCTGCAATTGTAGGTCTTGGATGGCGAGTGGTCGACTGGGGTGGACACTCGACCTTTATACATATTATCCAAACATGAAAGACAACAGACCTAAAAATACCTGAAATATTTTGTTCAATTCGATTTGATCCAAGCCAAGTCAACTCGGGAATTTTTGACACCCTTGTGACTACCGGGGGACCTATGAAATACCTTGTGGGTCCCATAAATAGATTAAGTCTAGAGTTTGTGGCTTATGTCAATAGCTGACCCTTGCGCAGTCAGTAGCACTCAAACATATAACTTTCAGATCCTAAGTTGGAAATCCTCTAACTTTTCAATATACATTTGAAGCACATTTATTTAGTCTAAAGACCTTAAGCATAAGTTAAGCTCATTAGATAAAGAATTTCGAGCAATTTTCCATTCCAAATGATTAATATACACAATATCCAATCTACCATGATATGTAGGACGGCCGATGACGACTATATAGTTATGTTAAGAAATTCAAGCGAGATTTGAGCACAAGAACTTGATTGCATCTTCATTTAAAAGTTTTGAGATTCCATCTAGTAATCATATAAGAAGCCAAACTAGGTACGTAAAATTCACATGGAAGTACACACTATCCGATGGTACGAATATTTAATTGAGAATTTGATTTCAAATCGAAACAGGTAGACGGTTGGCGATTCTCTATGTGGCCATTTATGGGGTCTCGACCAAGGAAGGTGAAACTTGCAGTGATGGCTCGTGGAAGTAACCAGCAGTGGTTCTCGACTTCGTCAACTAGGAGGGGTTGTCCGATGGTTACTCGGCCCGGTAGTTAATGGGGAATCTTGCAAAACTGGAAACTAGCTCGGTATGAACCTCCAAGGCGATCCACCGATAGCTACTCCGCTTAAGCCACGGAGCATTGCCGGGACAACAACTTGCAGGGAAAATCGTCGTACATGGAGGAGCTTCGCGAGTGCTATAAGTGATAGTATCTCGCAGCTTGAGAAATCTGCAAACAAAACTCCAAGGTGCGGGGACAAGATATTGCGGAGAAACGATGGCGATAGGGAGAACTTATTCTCACGTGCGTGTGCTTAATGTTTGGTCACCGAATTTGCTGCCCAAGCCGTGGAGATCATGACCAGAAACCCCCACTCGAAACCAACAATCACCGTCTGCTCTTGATTCAATTGTGGTCACCTGCTGTGATGTTGATCAAAGCGTATATACACCAAATAGGAACCACTAGTGTCGCACTTCACAGACGAGGGGCTACATAAGGAACGGCTAATGATCAAGGGAACTGCCAAGCACCGAGATGGAATCGTCCGAACCACGTAGGAAGAGAGAGCTTCGGCCCTTGAGAGCTTAAATTAAGGCTCTAACTCTAAATTGCCAACCTCATAAGTTAATTCTCAGTCATCAAAAATAACGGGCTCGGGCTAATTCCCTTTTTTCATGGGCTTAGCCCAACTTGTCAATTTAAAGCTCATAACCACCAATTCGGGCCCATTCGTCACCAATGCAAATGCAATAATAATAAATAAATGCATCTAAAATTATATGCTATGCAATTAAATAATAATTTTTTTTGTAGGGGTTAAAATTAACCTCTAATTTTTGTGCAATAAATGACTAATCGGGTCGCCAAAATTTAGGTGTCAACAGCTGCCCCTCTTTGAAGGTGAGCTCAAAGAGGTTACCTTCAAAGACAAATTGAGACCTAAATTTTGACTATGCACATGCATTGAATGATTTTTTGTTGGAAAATGAATTCCATTTTTGAATGCAATATATATGATGCATGGAAATGGAAATGATAAATGATAAATGAACCTACATGGAATAACTTACCTTCAAGGAGGATAGAGTAATTCGAGGTAGTAAGTATTACCTGTCCAAGACCCGTACCATTTTATGGTCGCCCAAGTATGGTAGAAAGGAGCTGCTTTCTCGGGACCCGTACCATTTTACGGTCGCCCAATATGGCAGAAAGGTTTTGTAAGGAACTGCTTTCCCAGGACATGTACCATTCTACTAGTATGGCAGAAAGGTTTTGTCTAGGACCCGTACCATTCTACGGTCGCCTAAACGGGGATTCATTTTCCAGGACCCGTACCATTCTACGGTCGCCTGAATGGGGAAATTGCTTTTCCATGACCCATACCATTCTACAGTCGCTTGAATGGGGAAATTGCTTTTCCAGGACCCGTACTATTCTACGGTCGCCTGTTAGAGCAATAAATGTTGTCTAGGACCCGTACCATTCTTCTGTCGCCCAACCTTGCGACAGAAATCATCTGACCAGGACCGGAACCATTCTTCGGTCGCCTTAATCAGATTGAATCTGGAGAAAAATATTTGAGGGACAACTCAATTGAGTATCGGTATGCTTAAAAGGGAATACCTGTGCAATGACAAATATTCAAGGTATGGATAGAGATATACTTACCGTTAACATCTCTAATCTTCAGGGGATACGTCTCACGCAAAACATGGTCGTAGGAGAGGCAACATGCATTTGTAATCATAAACGTGCATCAATTTAATGGAGGTTCATGATGATTTCCATTAATCTTGCATCACCTAATTTTCATTCTGAACACATGAGTGTCATGAATGTGTCAAATGAGGGATCCTTTGGTCTGAAAGGACTTTTCTCTCATCCTCATTAAAATGGTCATTTCATCCCGACCTTTGATGCAGGATTTTGTCAATCACTCTATCTCACCATCATCATGCCAAACAAGGGTCTGAACAATCTCGCAAGTGGTACAATCTCACCAATCTGAGAGGTCTTTAAGAGGGACCATAATGTGGGCTTGGTTAATGGCTTAACAAAGGACTCTTTGAGTCGAATCTATTGAAAGATGACATTTCACAATTGTCTTGGGATTTATAAGTCAAGAAACACACGAAATGAGGCAGAAATTATCTTACTTGCACTTCTTCAAGCGATGCTTTCAAACCTTTGAACTCTTACGTTAATTCAAGTGCCCTAATCTGAAGAGACTTTGCAAGGGACGTAACGTAGGCTTGGTTCATGATTTGTGAAATGAAAGGATCATTAGGCTCAAAAGTGTTTAGATGGCCCAAGTTGATGATCATCTTGACATTTTCACCACTTTCCTTCTCCACTATCAAAGATTTTTTTTGCACTCATTGATTGCAACAACATTTGAGCTTTTTTTTTCTTTTTTCAGTACTACCTTGTTCAGGGTACGACTCACCATATTAGGTGTTTGATTTTCTTTGGGCATTCGGCCTTGCTTTTACCAGGCACACTGCTTTTTCATGCCCCATTTTTGCACTCTTTTCTTTGGACAAAATCTCCATTTTTGTCGGCATGCTAGTTCATGCCACTTGAATGTTTTTGTCTTGCCCCAAAGTGTGGGGATGATCACCAATTAGGTTTAAAATGAAATGAATTCATAAGCTCAAGTGGGCTATGCAATGGATAAAAGTGTATAGGATAGAGAAATTACTGCTCTTCATCATCCTAGGGCACTTTGAATTATCGTACGAGTTACAATGTGAAAGCAATACACGAAGATTGATGCAAGTGTGAGTAAGAAAATTCCTATCATTCATCTCAAATATTGTCCAAATGTGGGATGATCCTTGACAGGGATGATTTAAAAACTTTTCACGTGTATGGGCTCAAAGGGCTAAACGATGGGTATACCCGTAATGTTTCGGGTAGAAGAAGAAATTGCCTCTCATCACCTTGGTTGACGTACCATTTGCGAGATCACCCTTTTCCTTGCGGGCATGAAATTTCTCCGCACAACTCACCAAGGATTAGTGTATGGGATAGTGTATGGGATAAGGCTTGCCTTTCATCATTCCAAGGTATCCCATTTGACACATTCAATTTATCTTACACAATTCATCAAGGAAGAAAAATGCAAGATTCATAACAAAATTAAACAATTCAACTGATTGAGGCATCTTATTCATCATAAAATACTTGCAATTCAAGACAAGACATGACAAATTCTATCATGGATAATACTTCTTGACAACATCAGCATTGACTCGGAGTAGAAAACTCACGACCATCCATCTCTCGCCAAGATCAAGGCACCCCAGAAGTACCTTCTTCACCACATACGGGCCGTAATTTGGAGCGAACTTGCCCCCTAGGATCTGGAAAAATCGGCAACAGCTTTCTCAAAACAATATCATTTATCTCGAAATGTCTCGGTCGTATCTTTCGATTGAAGGATCCGGCTACTCTCTGCTGATAAGTTTGGCCATGGCAAAGAGCCTTCGTCTTTTTTCGTCGATCAAGTTCAACCGCTCGAGTCTTTGTTGTGACCATTCCGCCTCAGACAACTCCACTTGAGATAAAACTCTCAGAGAAGGAATCTCCACTTCTACAGGTAGAACTGCCTCCATGCCGTACACCAAAGCAAACGGGGTTGCCCCAGTGGAAGTGCGAATCGATGTCCGATATGCCATCAGTGCGAAGGGTAACCTGTCATGCCAATCTCGATAATTCTCGGCTGTCTTAGCCAAAATCTTCTTAATGTTCTTATTGGCCGCTTCAACGGCCCCGTTCATTGAGGCGGTAAGGAGACGAATTCCAGATGCTTGATTTTGAACTCTCCAAATAACTCATCAACAAGTTTGTTGTTCAAATTGGTCACATTATCGGTGATGATTGATTCGGGACACCATAACGAGCAATTATGTCACGTTTGATGAACTTCGCAACATTGCGGGCGTAACGCTGCAAAGGATGTAGCTTCAATCCATTTGGAGAAATAATCTATTGCTACCAAAATGAATCGATGCCCATTGGAAGCTTTAGGATTTATTGGGCCGATCACATCAATACCCCACATTAAGAAGGGCCATGGCTCGGAAAACTGATGCGCTCGGTTGGAGGAACATTTATCTTATCACCATGGATCGGCAACGATGACAACTCCGTACATGCTTGATGCACACTTTCTAGTGTGAGCCAATAGTAGCCTAATCTCATAATCTTCTTAGCCATCATGTGCCCATTCATATGAGGGCCACATATTCCTTCGTGCACTTCTTGCATGATTTGAGTGGCTTCGGTTGCATCCACACACCGTAACAAGACTGAATCATAAGATCTCTTGTACAAATTCTCGCCACTGACGAAGAATTTTGAGGCCATCTTCGTGCTGTACTTCCTATCAGCGGGAGTGCTTCCTTTGGGAAATTCCTGCCTTTTAATGTAGTTCATGATGTCGTAATACCACGGTTTTCCATCAGGTTCTTCAGTTATGATCATACAGTAAGCCGGCTTCGGCAAAACTTCTATTTTCAATGGCTCGACTTCTAACCCGTTAGTGACTTGTAACATGGACGACAAAGTCGCAAGTGCATCAGCGAATTGGTTATGAGACCTTGGCAAGTATTCAAACGAAATTTCTTTGAATTGCTTCACAAGATCTTCTAAGTACTCATGATACGGGAGCAATTTGGCATCTTTAGTCTTCCACTCACCTACGGTCTGAAGTATGATCAGTGCTGAATCTCCGAATACTCTTAATTTGGCTACACCTATCTCGATTGTGGCTTGAAGTCCGAGGATGCAAGCCTCATACTCGGCCACATTGTTAGTGCATGGGAATATCAATTTTGCAGCTACCGGATAGTGCTTTGTCCATCTGGGATATCGAATCGCCCCAATACCAGAACCAGACAAGTTTACAGCTCCATCAAAGAACATCTTCCATGAGTCTTCATTTACACTCAAGACACGGTCATCAAGGATACTGTCATCGTCATTAGAGACTCCTGAATTCTCGGCCAATAGATCAGCGATCGCTCGACCCTTAATTGACTTTACATGAATTGCACATCAAATTCCGAAATCAAAATTTCCCATTTGGCCAACTTACCCACCAAAGTCGGCGATCAAGTAAGTACTTGATGGGGTCATTCTCAGTCATGAGGAATGTCTGGTAATGCAGTGTGTATTGTCGCAATCTATGCAATACCCACACCAATGCCACACAAGTCTTTTCAACATCAGAATATTTCAACTCTGATGCAGTGAACTTCTTACTCGAGATAATAAACGGCTATGTTCTTTTTTTTTATCCACGTGACTTTCCCCGAGCCAACATTGCACCCAATGACTCACTATGAATGGTGAGGTAGAGAATCAAGGGATGCCCCGTGATGGCGGGACAAGAACCGGTGGATTCATCGTGCACGCTTCAACTTGTTAAATGCTTCTCGACACTCATCATCCCGTGATTCGTGCATTCTTCTTTAGGAGCTTGAAGAATGGCTTGGCGCTTTGAGTTGGGAAATGAACCGAGCTATGTAATTGAGTCTTCCCAAGAGGCTCCAAACTTCTTTTACCGTTGATGGAGGTTGCAATTCACATATGGCCTTAGCCTTGGATGGGTCAATCTCAATCCCCTTACGCTACAATGAATCCGAGTAACTTACCGGATGTTGCCCCGAATACGCATTTAGTGGGATTTGCCGGAAGCTTGAATTCACGGAGTCGGTCAAACAACTTCTTCGGGGTTTCCACATGGCTTCTTCCGGGCCGAGTTTTTGCGATCATATCATCAACAAAGACTTCAATCTCTCGATGCATCATATCATGGAATAGTGTTACCATGGCTCGTTGGTAAGTTGCCCACCGCATTCTTGAGTCGAAGGGCATGACCTTGTAATGAAAGGTCCCCACGAGGTGATAAATGCAGTCTTCTCCTTGTCTTCCTCCTTCATCCTTATCTGATTGTACCCGGAAAACCCATCCATAAACGAGAATAGTTCAAATCCGGCAGTACTATCCACGAGGACATCTATGTGAGGCAGCGGGAAATCATCTTTGGGCTAGCCTTGTTCGGATGTCGATAGTCGACGCAAACTCGAACTCGACCGTCCTTCTTCATCACCAGCACGATATTAGCCACCCACTCGAGGTACTGTGAGACTTCAATGAACCCCACCTTCAAAAGCTTCATCACCTCTTCCTCTATCTTCTTCGAGAGCTCGGGCTTAGTTCTCCGGAGCCTTTGCTTGTTAGGTGGTACGTCCGGATTAGTAGGCAAGCAATGCTCAACGATCGATGGGTCTAAACCAGGCATGTCAGCATAGGTCCATGCAAATACATCCCGATATTCCTTTAGTAGCTGAGTTAGGCGCTCGGCCTCGTCTTTGGGGAGATTTGCCCCAATTTTAACTTCCTTGACTTCTTCGGTGTCACCTAAATTAATAGTGGCGATGCTGCTCGGATGTAAGAGCCTTGGCTTTTTCATGTTGTTCCCGGCTTCGCTGCACCTCAATGGAATCTTCATTCAAGTCCTCGAGGTCGTCAATGTCGCATTCGTTGTGGACCATTTCCATACTTTTGTATCTCAGTAAGATTGCTCTTGAAACATGAAGTAAATAAATTAGAAAGACAAACAAAGTAATCTATATTTTTGTTTTTATGTTTTTTTTTTTTGTTTTTTTGTTGTTTTTTTTATTATTTCTTTTAAAAAGAATTTTGGCAAAAACATTTTTTTTAAAACATTTTGACATGAGAAAGCATGATGAAGCCCAGGCCTTAGAATTCTCCTTGGATTTTCTTTTTCTTTTATCGGCCGGATATCATCACCGGTTTGGTGTACCTCATCATGCCTCAAAATAAAACTTGTAATTTTATTGATATTCATCAATCAATTACATTTATTGAATGGAAATACGATTTTCAAGCCCTAAGAAGAAAGCGAAAAAGAAGAAATCAAAACAAGCCCTAGAAAGCGATAAAAATTCCCATGCGGGGAATGTGAGAAAGCAAAATGAGTTACTCTTGTGGGCTAGAGCCCATCTTCTCCGGAGGTCCTTCGTCAATGGTCCCTATGAAGACATCATCGAAGAGACTAGAGATTCCTTCAATGCATCTTTGAGGTTTTCCGTCTCCTGGGGTGTCGGATCATCCATGTCACCCCATCCATCCGGGACAATGTCGCAGGATCAATGTAGAAACCGGGAGGAGCCGAATACTTTACCGGATAGTCGAATTTTCCGCTTGGCTGCCCAGGTGTCCATTATTTCTACTTGATCCTGCATCATTATCGGAGGACCAGGGAATGTCTCGCAAAATGTTCAGAGGTAATGGGTTTTGCCTTCCTTGCCCGTGGTTAGGTGGCGGGTTCCGCCTTTCATGTCTTCGTCCTCGAACTTTCCCCACCTCTTCCATGGTACCTAATCCAAGACGAGGACCTCTAAGGGGCTTCAATGGGGTTTCGAATCCCCTGACCATTTCTTCCAAGGCCATTACTAGGAATAAAACAATTCTCAACCATCATTTGAAACTTCAGGAGTTGGTGGTGGTGAGTCTCGAGAGGCATGAATAGTGGATACCAACTCAAACGAGTGGTAACTTGATTCGAACTCAAAGTCTGGCTCTACATAGGGGATAGATGTCTCATGATAAATCCGTGATCTTCTTCGCCATAGACAAAGTGACCAACTTCCCTTTGATTACGAATTTCACAGCTTGATGTAGACTTGATGGTACAGCTCCAGTAGTATGAATCCAGGGACGACCTAGCCGAAATTAAAGGCAGTAGGGATATCCATTACCGGAAGGAACATTGAAAACCACCGCCCTATTTGCACATCAAGGTGAATCTCCCTAAGCACCTCCTTCTTCGTACCATCAAAAGCACGAACAAGTCTTTGCAGCATGTATCTGGACGGGTCCACCTTGAGGCGATGAAGAGTGGCCGGTGGGACATATGTTCAAGGCGGACCCATTATCAATGAGTACTCGGGACACATGAGAAGCCTTATGCTTGAGAGACATAGAGTGCCTTGTTATGCCCTCACCCTTGAGAGGGAATTCCTCATCAAAAAGGCAATCATGTCCTTAAGAAGAATCGATCCACAAAATCTTCCGGCTTGTCCGCCTCGACCGTTTCTGGTACACGAATTTCATTAACACCTTCATTAGCGATTTTCGATGCACAGGGATGTAAGTAGGAGTTCAAGCAAAGAAATCTGGGCAGGCATCTTTCGTAAATGTTCGACCACCTTATACTCGCTTGCTTTGATCACGGCCCAAACTCTTTAGCCTCTTCATCGGTGACGGGTTTTGCGGGTTGAACATTGGCTTGAGAATAAGTCCGACCCGGACCTTGTAACGAGGTCAACATCTAGATCATAGGACCAAGGGACCGCCTTATTGTTGACATATTCATACGGTTGAGGCATTTCAATCACTATCTCATCATCGATGCATCTTCAAGTGGCGGCATGTCCACAAGTGAAGGATCAACTTCCTCCTTATCATTGAGCACAGCTTACTCCTCCTCCCAATTGATAATGATGGGGGAAATAGTGGAAACTATGCGATTATGGTCGGCATAGACGATGATCCCATCATCCACCATCCCGGCGACTCTTTCCTTCATCAGTGATAGAGGAACATCCTCCTGATCTGGATAATATCCAGCTCTCACTAGGCCGTTGTAAGCATCTGCCACATGTACCTTCGAGTTATTGATTCGACCAACTTCAGGCTCTAGGATAGCATTGACTCGTACCTTCATGCTCCGTGCGGATTTTTCTAGACGTTTGGGTGAGCAACAAAATGAAAAGGCCTTTGTGTCCCGGAGGTTTTGGATCTTGTGCTTCAAGGTGAAACATTCATCGGTTGAATGTCCCAATTCACCACTATGATAGTCGCACTTCTTCGTCGAGTCGTAACCACGAATGCTTTCGCGGTTAGGGCGCTTTAGTTCGCTAGTAAGCAATCCTTTCTTTCTTAGGATTGCCAACACTTGGGATGGAGATCCGAGGAGAGGAGAGAGAACTGCCTTCTTGCTTGGGCAAATGATTGACGGCTGGTAGCTTGTTTGTTGCCTTGGATTCATCCGGATAGCCGAGCGCGATTACACACTCGGCTATAAGCCATATTTACGTCTACAGTAGCCTCTTTCTCTTTCTTGGCAGAGAATCTTCTACTCGATGGTTCAGTAAACCATCCTTCCCTTATCCCCATCTCGATTTGTTCCCCCACAGGAATAAACTGATTGAAGTTTTCAACGTACATGCTGGCCATCCGGATACGGAACTCAGATGGGAGAGTTTTGATAAATAACTTCATCAGCTCCTTGTCAGTAGGCTCGGGGGTGATTTGAGCTGCCAGATTTGAACGACTCACTCTTCTTTTTCTACATCCTCTCAAGATCCTCTCGGGAAAGTGCAATATCCATGTTGAACTTGTATTGCTTGAGAAATACGTCAGCCACTTCATTCCAGGTGTTGAGAAGGTTCACATTCTTCATGACATACCAATTCGGTGCAGGCCCGGTCAAACTTGCATGGAATGATTGGATCATGAGAGGCTCGTTCTTGACATATTGGGCCATGCGCACGTGGTACATCTCGCAAATGAGCTTTTTGGGCAGGAAGTACCATCGTATTTCTTAAAATTCGGCATTTTGAATTTCTTTGGCATCTTGACTTTCTCGTACACGGACAAGCCGAACGGGAGTGAACTCGTGACTCCTGCAATTGTTTCAACTTTTCTTCCAATTTGCAAAGCGTTCATCCCGCCCCGTCTTAGGGATGTTGACAAGCAGCCTTTTCCACATTGATCGGGAATGGATCATCTTCTAGCCCGAGCATGTCATCCTCACCCATTTAGGCCTTGTTTGCCGGCCGGGACGACTATCTCGGGAGAGTGGGTGCGGGAGCCGGATTCACTTGGAGGGATTGGATTTGAGTTGTTATAAGCTCCATAGAGGCAGCTAACTGTTGGAGTTGGCCTTCCATAGCGGAGACACGATCACGCATTTCGGTTTGTTCGGCCATTCTAGCTCTTAATCACGTGATGATGGGCGAATGTGACGGATCCGTTATAACCTAATATTGAAGAAATGAACAAAAATAAGTATCTCATATGAAATATGCCGGTCCATGGCAATGATCTAGAACTTTTATTCATCAATGGAGCTTTTGACAAGCCTAACAGAATAAAAACTAGGAAAGTAAATGACCCAACTTCCTAAACATTAATCTAAAAATAAAAATAGCAAGATTGATTCGAGCATTTCATTTGGCTTGATCAATATACACTCGGGACACCATTCGGCGCAATCGTTTATTCTCTTCTTGAGCTCTTTCAGCAACTCTTTTGAGGCGTTTATTCTCAGCACAATTGGTGATCTTCAACGGCACCTCCGGTATCTTCGGAAGCAACTCTTCAGGAATCTTGTGTTGTTGAATGTACTTAGTCGAGACATAGTACTTCCTTTCTTTACCTTTCAACTCTTCCTCGGGCCATTTAAGCTTTCGAGGATGGCACATGTCCCACATCGATTTGATAGTGAGAATGGAATCTTCATGGCCTCGCTTCCATCAACGGCTAACTTGGAGTGGATCCGCTTGTAACACCGGGGAAGCTCTTGTACGACTTGATACTGACGAGTCACTCTAGTCGGATAGTACTCCAATGCTTGATGAATCCCAATAGAGGATTGGGCCAACTCCTCCACACGAGTCTCGCTACCCGAACTTGGAACCATTTAGCATGCCATAGGAAACCCTTGGAAGTTGGTTTTTTCATGAAAGCTAGCCACCTATAATAATCCGGTGCATGTTTTGGTTGTTCTCAAATCTCATAATAGGGTGATTGGAATTACTAACATCATGTATAGTCATTAGACCACCAAACCCTTTTATATGTGAAAGAAACCAAATTTGCAAAAGTTCGGGAGAGGAATGGAAAGTCTTATCACTGCCTCCTTTAAACCAAGTGAGGGAAAGGAAAGTTTAGTTAGAATGGTGTTTAAAAAATTCTTTCCTTCCAACACTTGTTTAACTAATTGAGCGATCAAATGGTTAATAGCATTCTTGCAGTAAGGAAAAACTATAAATCCAAAGAAAGCTAAAAGGAAAACCCTTCGCATTTGAGATGAAGTGCCTTTCTCAAAACATTGTTTCAAAAAAGATAAAAAAGACATGCATTGCGGTTAGCCTTTAAAACCTTTCTTATATCATCTTCCTTAATTCTCAGAAAAATCAGATAAGGCCATAACAGGATCTATTCCGATGGCGGACTAATCAATTCAGCTTTCAAGGATTTTCCTATGGCAATGCTATACTCTTCCAAGGTGGGAGTGAGCTCATGCTTACCGCCGAAGATAAAGGTAGAAGTCTCGGGCACCAACAGTGGGGCGAGTGCTTGGACGAGGCCGACATGGATGTTGATAAGCAGCAGTGGAAGCAGTCAACCAATATGTGACTCTCTACGGACGGCCATCTTGATCTAACTTGTCCCACCAAGTGCTAAGCTCTTCCCCTTGGAGGAAAATAATTTGAATGTCCAGGTGTCCCCATTGTATATTGATCAAGACTCGGGACAATCCTAATGCCATGGACCAACAAAATAATGCGATAAAGTAAGTAAATTGCAAAGGCCAAAAATTTAGAGAACTTACTTTACCAATGATGGGCAATCACATAGACATGCACATGGTAAGTGGCTCGATTTCTAATCTATAAGGCTTATCAAGGTGGAGCCATAAGGATTATCAGACTAGCCACGAGCTTGTGGACTATGTCGGGTCCTCATGACTCGGCTTAGTCAAAGAGCCGACCCGGGTGCGAGCATGCGGACCCGAGTGGGTACTCTTGACACCATGAAAGAAACTTCGGGATTGAGATGGGCAACTCATACCGCAAGCATGTGGTCGGAGTGGAAAACATCTCAATACCATCCTAGATGATCCTATGCAGCCCGGGTGGCGGCGGGTTGTGTGTGCAATAGTGTAGTGCTAGATGCAAGGCATGCGCAACATTTTATATCAAGCAACACTTCATATATGAAAAAAAAACCATACATTCCTACACCTCCCTACAAAACAAAGGTTAGCAAACACTTCCCCTCATACCTCCCATCCTGCAAAAACATTTAACACCTTAAATGTTAGGGGCCACTGGATCCTCGCTGCCAAACAAAAATATTTTTAAAAAGAAATTGGCCTAAGTCCACTAAGAGTTTCAACTCAAGTCTCCAGCGAGTCGCCAAGCTGTCGCGACCAATTTTTCGGGAAAAATCACCTAGGGTTTGGCTAATGGATTGTTAAGCCTAAATTTAACTTCGAGCTCTCCCAAGCCCATACCAGTCGCGACTTAGGTTCAAGTTCGTAACATGCAGATAGATTTCATTTAGGAGTCGCCACTAATCTATTTTTTTTGTGGGTCGATTAGGAATCCAAGTAAAGTAACGGGAGATTTACTTTACTCCTACGAACCAGAGACTATGGATACGGGGACTTGGTTAAACTAGATTTCTTTAATGCCCTTTCGGTTTTTCTTTTTATTTTCAAAAATATTTTTGCAGGTAGCTTAAATTGATTTTAAATCTATTTCCCTAGCATGTAAGATAATCATGCGGGTGCGCAATCCACCAATTTAACACCCAGATAAATAATAAATAAATTGCAAAAACTTACCTCAAAAGCAACGAAAGCATCTGCAATGTTAAATTAAAATCCACATCAACAACCCTAGATATGGTTTCTAATTAACACGCATTTCTTTTTTATTTTCACTTAATTAATGAAAATCATGCTATGCAATGCAATATTAACTAAATGACCTAATTCTAATGACATGTAATTTCTAATTAAATGGGCCTAGCAAAAATACTAAATAACATGCATCTCAATGAATCTAACCCTAATGCGTGCATATGGCATTTTCTTTTCCTAAAAGAATGCATTTTATCTAAATAATAAAACTAATTTAACCTATGACATTTTTGTATTTTCATGAAATTCGAAATTTGGTGAAATGTGAAAATTACCTAATTAGATTAAGATCCTTTTAATTTATATTAGGAATTAGGTTAAATATAAATCTTAATTTAAAACTAAAACATTATCTTAACCTAAATAATCTAACATGCAATCTATCAAAAAATCTATCTAAACTTAAAATAAATTAAGAAAAATATTACCTAGAATTAAACTAAGTGCAATTTTATCCTAATATGCAATGACGTGCAAAATATACCTAACTCTACATGACATATGCATGATGATTTTTTTTTTTTTTTTTTTGCCGCTTTTCCCTTTTTTTTTAATTTCAGAAATTAATAATTGCCAAACAATTAAACATGCAATTTAGACTAGTGAAACAAAAATCTAACATCCTAAATTTGTGTTTTTTTGGGTATTTTTATAAATAAATTTCCTATGCAAATAACCTAAAACAAGTAACATCTAACATGCATCTAATCTAACTCAAATATTTTTCTTTTACGGGAGCAAACAAATAAGGCATCAAGAACATCACGGCACCAAATCAAGCACGACATCATTCCCGTCCATTTAATTTTAGGGAAATAAATTGAATCGTATCTCGCGCATGGATCGGATTAGCCAATTTTTTAAATAAAATCATGAATCATATCTCAGCGTGAGATCGGATTGGTGATTTTTCTGTCGGTGCGGGGTATTTTGAGCATGAAATCGGTTGAAATCGGACCGTCAATCATATGTACGTTGCGAAATTAGGAAGATTTCCCAATTTAAGGCTAATCGTGTTCTGAATATCATGGCATATTAGAATTTCCATCACGTGCACCGATGAGTATATCAAATAAGGAAACAAATTTTGGAAACTAACATAGACAAAATTCTTACCTATCCCAAATATTTGCTTCCAAATTTGGCCTTGGAAACGGCTCGTGAATCACGATAGGGGCTCGATGTGATGGCGCAAGGACAGCTTTGCTGTGGTGTTTTGCTTCGACTAAGGAACGGTTCTGAACAGTAGCCGGGCGTCATGGAGTACAAGATCGAATAGCGGCCGTTGCTTGCTATTTGTACGCTGGCCCAACTCACGTCATGAAAGCGCGAGATGTGACGCGAGGAATTGACTCGCCAGACTTCATTGATCACTGCGGTAGGGAGAAGGCCCATGGCGTGTATGGCCTAGGCGTCGCAACGAAGTCAGCAGCATGTCGGGATA
Source organism: Eucalyptus grandis (assembly GCF_016545825.1). Classification (NCBI taxonomy): domain Eukaryota; kingdom Viridiplantae; phylum Streptophyta; class Magnoliopsida; order Myrtales; family Myrtaceae; genus Eucalyptus; species Eucalyptus grandis. Next base: position 74,572,737 of record NC_052619.1, read on the forward strand.
AAAACCGGCATCACAGATGCAGCTAGAGATAATGACCCAAAAGGATGAGTCTTGGCACCACTCGGATCGGTGGAGGGCGACACCAGCAAAAGTCAGCGGCGTCCTTTGCAGCAGAATCGTGAGCTGGTAGACCCCAATTGCAGCTACGAGACTCACTGTCAGGAAGAAAACCTCAA